>NW_025727312.1:0-132808 GCF_021461385.2 Schistocerca piceifrons | reverse complement strand
GTATACCTTGCACCGTCTTATTGACGATGAAACACAGAAATTATATCCGAATTTAATACGAAAGGCAAAATGCCGACTTAAGTACAAGAGGACTGACACTCTCACTTTCTACGATTTGAACCTCTCCTGTGAGTCCAGTTTTAGATTCCGATGCTTCACTTCAGGTTTACTGTATCCCTTTTACCTTCTTATTGTCAATGAAACACAGAAATTGAATCCGAATGTAATGCAAAAGGCACAATGCCGACTTAAGTACACGAGGACAGACACACTCACTTTCTACGATTTTAACTTCTCCTGTGAGTCCAGTTTTTGATTCCGATTCTTCACTTCAGGTTTACTGTATACCCTGCACCTTCTTATTGACGATGAAACACAGAGTTTGCATCCGAATTTAATACAAAAGGCACAATGCCGACTTAAGTACAAGAGGACTGATACTCTCACTTTCTACGGTTTGATTCTCTCCTTTGAGTCCAGTTTCAGATTCCGATGCTTCACTTCAGGTTTACTGTATACCTAGCACCTTCTTATTGCCGATGAAGCACAGAAATTTCATTCGAATTTAATACAAAAGGCACAATGCCGACTTAAGTACAAGAGGACTGACATTCTCACTTTCTATGATTTGAACCTCTCCTGTGAGACCAGTCATTGATTCCGATGCTTCACTTCAGGTTTACTGTATCCCTTGGACCCTCTTATTGACGATGAAACACAGAAATTGCATCCAATTTAATACAAAAGGCACAATGCCGACTTAAATACAAGAGGACAGACACTCTCACTTTCTACGATTTTAACTTCTCCTGTGAGTCCAGTTTTAGATTCCGATGCTTCACTTCAGGTTTGGTGCATCCCTTGGACCTTCTTATTGACGATGAAACACAGAAATTACATCCGAATTTAATACAAAAGGCACAATGTCGACTTAAGTACAAGAGGACTGACACTCTAACTTTTTTTGGTTTGAACCTCTCCAGCGAGTCCAGTTTTAGATTCCGATGCTTCACTTCAGGTTTACTGTATACCTTGCACCTTCTTATTGACGAAGAAACACAGAAATTGCAACCGAATTTAATACAAAAGGCAAAATGCCTACTTAAGTACAAGAGGACTGACACTCACACTTTCTAAGATTTGAACCTCTCCTGTGAGTTCAGTTTTAGATTCCGATACTTCACTTCAGGTTTACTGTTTCAATTGGACCTTCTTATTGACGATGAAACATAGAAATTGCATCAGAATTTAATACAAAAGGCACAATGCCGACTTAAGTACACGAGGACAGACACTTTCACTTTGTACGATTTTAACGTCTCATGTGAGTCCAGTTTTGATTCCGATGCTTCACTTCGGGTTTACTGTATACCCTGCACCTTCTTATTGACGATGAAACACAGAAAATGCATCCGAATTTAATACAAAAGGCACAATGCCGACTTCAGTAAAAGAGGACTGACACTCTCACTTTCTATGTTTTGAACCTCTCCTGTGAGTGCACTTTTTGATTCCGATCCTTCACTTCAGGTTTACTATATACCTTGCACCTTCTTATTGACGATGAATAAAAGTAATTGCATCTGAAATTAATACAAAAGGCACAATGCCGACTTAAGTGCAAGAGGACTGACACTCTAACTTTCTACGATTTTAACCTCTCCTGTGAGTCCAGTTTTTGAGTCCGATGCTTCACTTCAGGTTTACTGTATTCCTTGCACCTTCTTATTGACGATGAAACACAGAAATTGCATCCGAATTTAATACAAAAGGCTCAATGCCGACTTAAGGAAAAGAGGACAGCCACTCTCACTTTCTATGATTTGAACCTCTCCTGTGAGTCCAGTTTTACAATCCGATGCTTCACTTCAGGTTTGCTGTATACCTTGCACCTTCTTGTTGACGATGAATAACAGAAATTGCATCAGAAATTAATACAAAAGGCACAATGCCGACTTAAGTACAAGAGGACTGACACTCTCACTTTCTACGATTTGAACCTCTTCTGTGAGTCCAGTTTTGGATTCCGATGCTTTACTTCAGGTTTACTGTATCCCTTAGACTGTATCACTTAGACCTTCTTATTGACGATGAAACACAGAAATTGCATCGAATTTAATACAAAATTTACAATGCCGACTTAAGTACAAGAGGACTGACACTCTCACTTTCTATGATTTGAACCTCTCCTGTGAGTCCAGTTTTAGATTCCGATGCTTCACTTCAGGTTTACTGTATACCTTGCACCTTCTAATTGACAATGAAACACAGAAATTGCGTCCGAATTTAATACAAATGGCACAACGCCGACTAAAGTGCAAGAGGACTGTCACTCTCACTTTCTAGGATTTGAACCTCTCCTGTAAGTCCAGTTATAGTTTCCGATGCTTCACTTCAGGATTACTGTATACCTTAGTCCTTCTTATTGACGATGAAACACAGAAATTTCATCGAATTTAATTCAAAAGGCACAATACCGACTTAAGTACAAGAGGACTGACACTCTCACTTTCTACGATTTGAACCTCTCCTGTGAGTCCAGTTTTTGATTCCGAAGCTTCACTTCAGGTTTACTGTATCCCTTGGACCTTCTTATTGACGATGAAACACAGATATTACATCCGAATTTAATACAAAGGCACAATACCGACTTAAGTACAAGAGGACTGACACTCTCACTTTCTATGATTTGAACCTCTCCTGTGAGTCCAGTTTTATATTCCGATGCTTCACTTCAGGTTTACTGTATACCTTGCACCTTCTAATTGACGATGAAACACAGAAATTGCATCCGAATTTAATACAAATGGCACAACGCCGACTTAAGTACAAGAGAACTGACACTCTCACTTTCTACGATTTGAACCTCTCCTGTGAGTCCAGTTATAGATACCGTTGCTTCACTTCAGGTTTTACTGTATCCCTTGGACCTTCTTATTGACGATGAAACACATAAATTGCATCGAATGTAATACAAAAGCACAATGCCGACTTAAGAACAAGAGGACTGACACTCTCACTTTCTACGATTTGATCCTCTCCTGTGAGTCCAGTTTTAGATTCCGATGCTTCACTTCAGGTTTACTGTATCCCTTGGACCTTCCTAATGACGATGAAACACAGAACTTACATACGAATATAATACAAAAGGCACAATGCCGACCTAAGTACAAGGGGACTGACACTCTAACTTTCTATGATTTGAACCTCTCCTGCGAGTCCAGTTTTAGGTTCCGATGCTTCACTTCAGGTTTACCGTATACCTTGCACCTGCTTATTGACGATGAAACACAGAAATTGCATCCGAATTTAATACAAAGGGCAAAACGCCGACTTAAGTACAAGAGGACTGATGCTCCCACTTTCTACGATTTGAACCTCTCCTGTGAGTCTAGTTTTAGATTCCAAAGTTTCACTTCAGGTTTACTGTATACCTTGCACCGTCTTATTGACGATGAAACACAGAAATTATATCCGAATTTAATACGAAAGGCAAAATGCCGACTTAAGTACAAGAGGACTGACACTCTCACTTTCTACGATTTAAACCTCGCCTGTGAGTCCAGTTTTAGATTTCGATGCTTGACTTCAGGTTTACTGTATCCCTTGGACGTTCTTATTGACAATGATACACAGAAATTGCATCCGAATTTAATGCAAAAGGCACAATGCCGACTTAAGTACACGAGGACAGACACTCTCGCTTTCTACGATTTTAACTTCTCCTGTGAGTCCAGTTTTTGATTCCGATTCTTCACTTCAGGTTTACTGTATACCCTGCACCTTCTTATTGACGATGAAACACAGAGTTTGCATCCGAATTTAATACAAAAGGCACAATGCCGACTTAAGTACAAGAGGACTGATACTCTCACTAGCTACGATTTGAATCTCTCCCTTGAGTCCAGTTTCAGATTCCGATGCTTTACTTCAGGTTTACTGTATACCTTGCACCTTCTTATTGACGATGAAGCACAGAAATTGCATTCGAATTTAATACAAAAGGCACAATGGCGACTTAAGTACAAGAGAACTGACACTCTCACTTTCTATGATTTGAACCTCTCCTGTGAGTCCAGTTTTAGATTCCGATGCTTCACTTCAGGCTTACTGTATTCCTTGCACCTTCTAATTGACGATGAAACACAGAAATTGCATCCGAATTTAATACAAATGGCACAACGCCGACTTAAGTACAAGAGGACTGACACTCTACGTTTCTATGCTTTGAACCTCTCCTGTGAGTCCAGTTTTAGATTCCGATGCTTCACATCATGTTTACTGTATCCATTGGACCTTCTTATTGACGATGAAACACAGAAATTGCATGAGAATTTAATACAAAAGGCACAATGCCGACTTAAGTAAAAGAGGGACTGACACTCTCACTTTCTTTGATTTGAACCTCTCCTGTGAGTCCAGTTTTAGATTCCGATGCTTCACTTCAGGTTTACTATATCCCTTGGACCTTCTTATTGACGATGAAACACAGAAATTGCATCCGAATTTAATACAAAAGGCACAATGCCGACTTAAGTACAAGAGGACTGACACTCAAACTTTCTATGATATGAACCTCTCCTGCGAGTCCAGTTTTAGATTCCGATGCTTCACTTCAGGTTTACTGTATACCTTGCACCCTCTTATTTACGATGAAACACAGAAATTGCATCCGAATTCAATACAAAAGGCAAAATGCCGACTTAAGTACAGGAGGAATGACACTCTCACTTTCTACGATTTGAACCTCTCCTGCGAGTCCAGTTTTAGATTCCGATGCTTCACTTCAGGTTTACTGTATCCCTTAGACTGTATCCCTTAGACCTTCTTATTGACGATGAAACACAGAAATTGCATCGAATTTAATACAAAATTTACAATGCCGACTTAAGTACAAGAGGACTGACACTCTCACTTTCTACGATTTGAACCTCTCCTGTGAGTCCAGTTTTAGAATCCGATGCTTCACTTTAGGTTTGCTGAAAACCTTGCACCTTCTTGTAGACGATGAATAACAGAAATTCCATCAGAAATTAATACAAAAGGCACAATGCCGACTTAAGTACAAGAGGACTGACACTCTCACTTTCTACGACTTGAACCTCTTCTGTGAGTCCAGTTTTGGATTCCGATGCTTTACTTCAGGTTTACTGTATCCCTTGGACCTTGCTATTGACGATGAAACACAGAAATTGCATCCGAATTTAATACAAAAGGCACAACGCCGACTTAAGTGCAAGAGGACTGACACTCTCACTTTCTACGATTTGAACGTCTCCTGTGAGTCCAGTTATAGTTTCCGATGCTTCACTTCAGGTTTACTGTATCCCTTAGACTGTATCCCTTAGACCTTCTTATTGACGATGAAACACAGAAATTGCATCGAATTTAATACAAAATTTACAATGCCGACTTAAGTACAAGAGGACTGACACTCTCACTTTCTACGATTTGAACTTCTCCTGTGAGTCCAGTTTTAGATTCCGATGATTCACTTCAGGTTTACTGTATACCTTGCACCTTCTTATAGACGATGAAACACAGAAATTACATCCGAATTTAATACAAAAGGCAGAATGCCGACTTAAGTACAAGAGGACTGACACTCTCACTTTCTATGATTTGAACCTCTCCTGTGAGTCCAGTTTTAGATTCCGATGCTTCACTTCAGGTTTACTGTATACCTTGCACCTTCTAATTGACAATGAAACACAGAAATTGCGTCCGAATTTAATACAAATGGCACAACGCCGACTAAAGTGCAAGAGGACTGTCACTCTCACTTTCTAGGATTTGAACCTCTCCTGTAAGTCCAGTTATAGTTTCCGATGCTTCACTTCAGGATTACTGTATACCTTAGTCCTTCTTATTGACGATGAAACACAGAAATTTCATCGAATTTAATTCAAAAGGCACAATACCGACTTAAGTACAAGAGGACTGACACTCTCACTTTCTACGATTTGAACCTCTCCTGTGAGTCCAGTTTTTGATTCCGAAGCTTCACTTCAGGTTTACTGTATCCCTTGGACCTTCTTATTGACGATGAAACACAGATATTACATCCGAATTTAATACAAAGGCACAATACCGACTTAAGTACAAGAGGACTGACACTCTCACTTTCTATGATTTGAACCTCTCCTGTGAGTCCAGTTTTATATTCCGATGCTTCACTTCAGGTTTACTGTATACCTTGCACCTTCTAATTGACGATGAAACACAGAAATTGCATCCGAATTTAATACAAATGGCACAACGCCGACTTAAGTACAAGAGAACTGACACTCTCACTTTCTACGATTTGAACCTCTCCTGTGAGTCCAGTTATAGATACCGTTGCTTCACTTCAGGTTTACTGTATCCCTTGGACCTTCTTATTGACGATGAAACACATAAATTGCATCGAATGTAATACAAAAGCACAATGCCGACTTAAGAACAAGAGGACTGACACTCTCACTTTCTACGATTTGATCCTCTCCTGTGAGTCCAGTTTTAGATTCCGATGCTTCACTTCAGGTTTACTGTATCCCTTGGACCTTCCTAATGACGATGAAACACAGAACTTACATACGAATATAATACAAAAGGCACAATGCCGACCTAAGTACAAGGGGACTGACACTCTAACTTTCTATGATTTGAACCTCTCCTGCGAGTCCAGTTTTAGGTTCCGATGCTTCACTTCAGGTTTACCGTATACCTTGCACCTGCTTATTGACGATGAAACACAGAAATTGCATCCGAATTTAATACAAAGGGCAAAACGCCGACTTAAGTACAAGAGGACTGATGCTCCCACTTTCTACGATTTGAACCTCTCCTGTGAGTCTAGTTTTAGATTCCAAAGCTTCACTTCAGGTTTACTGTATACCTTGCACCGTCTTATTGACGATGAAACACAGAAATTATATCCGAATTTAATACGAAAGGCAAAATGCCGACTTAAGTACAAGAGGACTGACACTCTCACTTTCTACGATTTAAACCTCGCCTGTGAGTCCAGTTTTAGATTTCGATGCTTGACTTCAGGTTTACTGTATCCCTTGGACCTTCTTATTGACAATGATACACAGAAATTGCATCCGAATTTAATGCAAAAGGCACAATGCCGACTTAAGTACACGAGGACAGACACTCTCGCTTTCTACGATTTTAACTTCTCCTGTGAGTCCAGTTTTTGATTCCGATTCTTCACTTCAGGTTTACTGTATACCCTGCACCTTCTTATTGACGATGAAACACAGAGTTTGCATCCGAATTTAATACAAAAGGCACAATGCCGACTTAAGTACAAGAGGACTGATACTCTCACTAGCTACGATTTGAATCTCTCCCTTGAGTCCAGTTTCAGATTCCGATGCTTTACTTCAGGTTTACTGTATACCTTGCACCTTCTTATTGACGATGAAGCACAGAAATTGCATTCGAATTTAATACAAAAGGCACAATGGCGACTTAAGTACAAGAGAACTGACACTCTCACTTTCTATGATTTGAACCTCTCCTGTGAGTCCAGTTTTAGATTCCGATGCTTCACTTCAGGCTTACTGTATTCCTTGCACCTTCTAATTGACGATGAAACACAGAAATTGCATCCGAATTTAATACAAATGGCACAACGCCGACTTAAGTACAAGAGGACTGACACTCTACGTTTCTATGCTTTGAACCTCTCCTGTGAGTCCAGTTTTAGATTCCGATGCTTCACATCATGTTTACTGTATCCATTGGACCTTCTTATTGACGATGAAACACAGAAATTGCATGAGAATTTAATACAAAAGGCACAATGCCGACTTAAGTAAAAGAGGACTGACACTCTCACTTTCTTTGATTTGAACCTCTCCTGTGAGTCCAGTTTTAGATTCCGATGCTTCACTTCAGGTTTACTATATCCCTTGGACCTTCTTATTGACGATGAAACACAGAAATTGCATCCGAATTTAATACAAAAGGCACAATGCCGACTTAAGTACAAGAGGACTGACACTCAAACTTTCTATGATATGAACCTCTCCTGCGAGTCCAGTTTTAGATTCCGATGCTTCACTTCAGGTTTACTGTATACCTTGCACCCTCTTATTTACGATGAAACACAGAAATTGCATCCGAATTCAATACAAAAGGCAAAATGCCGACTTAAGTACAGGAGGAATGACACTCTCACTTTCTACGATTTGAACCTCTCCTGCGAGTCCAGTTTTAGATTCCGATGCTTCACTTCAGGTTTACTGTATCCCTTAGACTGTATCCCTTAGACCTTCTTATTGACGATGAAACACAGAAATTGCATCGAATTTAATACAAAATTTACAATGCCGACTTAAGTACAAGAGGACTGACACTCTCACTTTCTACGATTTGAACCTCTCCTGTGAGTCCAGTTTTAGAATCCGATGCTTCACTTTAGGTTTGCTGAAAACCTTGCACCTTCTTGTAGACGATGAATAACAGAAATTCCATCAGAAATTAATACAAAAGGCACAATGCCGACTTAAGTACAAGAGGACTGACACTCTCACTTTCTACGACTTGAACCTCTTCTGTGAGTCCAGTTTTGGATTCCGATGCTTTACTTCAGGTTTACTGTATCCCTTGGACCTTGCTATTGACGATGAAACACAGAAATTGCATCCGAATTTAATACAAAAGGCACAACGCCGACTTAAGTGCAAGAGGACTGACACTCTCACTTTCTACGATTTGAACGTCTCCTGTGAGTCCAGTTATAGTTTCCGATGCTTCACTTCAGGTTTACTGTATCCCTTAGACTGTATCCCTTAGACCTTCTTATTGACGATGAAACACAGAAATTGCATCGAATTTAATACAAAATTTACAATGCCGACTTAAGTACAAGAGGACTGACACTCTCACTTTCTACGATTTGAACTTCTCCTGTGAGTCCAGTTTTAGATTCCGATGATTCACTTCAGGTTTACTGTATACCTTGCACCATCTTATAGACGATGAAACACAGAAATTACATCCGAATTTAATACAAAAGGCAGAATGCCGACTTAAGTACAAGAGGACTGACACTCTCACTTTCTATGATTTGAACCTCTCCTGTGAGTCCAGTTTTAGATTCCGATGCTTCACTTCAGGTTTACTGTATACCTTGCACCTTCTAATTAACGATGAAACACAGAAATTGCGGCCGAATTTAATACAAATTGCACAACGCCGACTAAAGTGCAAGAGGACTGACACTCTCACTTTCTACGATTTGAAACTCTCTTGTGAGTCCAGTTTTATATTCCCATGCTTCACTTCAGGTTTACTGTATACCTTGCACCTTCTAATTGACGATGAAACACAGAAATTGCATCCGAATTTAATACAAAAGGCAAAATGCCGACTTAAGTACAAGAGGACTGATACTCCCACTTTCTACGATTTGAACCTCTCCTGTGAGTCTAGTTTCAGATTCCGATGCTTCACTTCAGGTTTACTGTATACCTTGCACCGTCTTATTGACGATGAAACACAGAAATTATATCCGAATTTAATACGAAAGGCAAAATGCCGACTTAAGTACAAGAGGACTGACACTCTCACTTTCTACGATTTGAACCTCTCCTGTGAGTCCAGTTTTAGATTCCGATGCTTCACTTCAGGTTTACTGTATCCCTTTTACCTTCTTGTTGACAATGAAACACAGAAATTGAATCCGAATTTAATGCAAAAGGCACAATGCCGACTTAAGTACACGAGGACAGACACTCTCACTTTCTACGATTTTAACTTCTCCTGTGAGTCCAGTTTTTGATTCCGATTCTTCACTTCAGGTTTACTGTATACCCTGCACCTTCTTATTGACGATGAAACACAGAGTTTGCATCCGAATTTAATACAAAAGGCACAATGCCGACTTAAGTACAAGAGGACTGATACTCTCACTTTCTACGATTTGATTCTCTCCTTTGAGTCCAGTTTCAGATTCCGATGCTTCACTTCAGGTTTACTGTATACCTAGCACCTTCTTATTGACGATGAAGCACAGAAATTTCATTCGAATTTAATACAAAAGGCACAATGCCGACTTAAGTACAAGAGGACTCACATTCTCACTTTCTATGATTTGAACCTCTCCTGTGAGACCAGTCATTGATTCCGATGCTTCACTTCAGGTTTACTGTATCCCTTGGACCCTCTTATTGACGATGAAACAAAGAAATTGCATCCGAATTTAATACAAAAGGCACAATGCCGACTTAAATACAAGAGGACAGACACTCTCACTTTCTACGATTTGAAACTCTCCTGTGAGTCCAGTTTTAGATTCCGATGCTTCACTTCAGGTTTGGTGCATCCCTTGGACCTTCTTATTGACGATGAAACACAGAAATTACATCCGAATTTAATACAAAAGGCACAATGTCGACTTAAGTACAAGAGGACTGACACTCTAACTTTTTTTGGTTTGAACCTCTCCAGCGAGTCCAGTTTTAGATTCCGATGCTTCACTTCAGGTTTACTGTATACCTTGCACCTTCTTATTGACGAAGAAACACAGAAATTGCAACCGAATTTAATACAAAAGGCAAAACGCCTACTTAAGTACAAGAGGACTGACACTCACACTTTCTAAGATTTGAACCTCTCCTGTGAGTTCAGTTTTAGATTCCGATACTTCACTTCAGGTTTACTGTTTCAATTGGACCTTCTTATTGACGATGAAACATAGAAATTGCATCAGAATTTAATACAAAAGGCACAATGCCGACTTAAGTACACGAGGACAGACACTTTCACTTTGTACGATTTTAACGTCTCATGTGAGTCCAGTTTTTGATTCCGATGCTTCACTTCAGGTTTACTGTATACCCTGCACCTTCTTATTGACGATGAAACACAGAAAATGCATCCGAATTTAATACAAAAGGCACAATGCCGACTTCAGTAAAAGAGGACTGACACTCTCACTTTCTATGTTTTGAACCTCTCCTGTGAGTGCACTTTTTGATTCCGATCCTTCACTTCAGGTTTACTATATACCTTGCACCTTCTTATTGACGATGAATAAAAGTAATTGCATCTGAAATTAATACAAAAGGCACAATGCCGACTTAAGTGCAAGAGGACTGACACTCTAACTTTCTACGATTTTAACCTCTCCTGTGAGTCCAGTTTTAGATTCCGATGCTTCACTTCAGGTTTACTGTATCCTTATGACCTTCTTATTGACGATGAAACACAGAAATTGAATCCGAATTTAATACAAATGGCACAATGCCGTCTTAAGTAAAAGAGGACTGACACTCTCACTTTCT
The DNA here is from genome assembly GCF_021461385.2 of Schistocerca piceifrons. Taxonomy (NCBI): domain Eukaryota; kingdom Metazoa; phylum Arthropoda; class Insecta; order Orthoptera; family Acrididae; genus Schistocerca; species Schistocerca piceifrons. The sequence continues at coordinate 121,526 of NW_025727312.1, read as the reverse complement.
ATGATTTGAACCTCTCCTGTAAGTCCAGTTTTAGATTCAGATGCTTCACATCAGGTATACTGTATACCTTGCACCTTCCTATGGACGATGAATCACAGAAATTGCATCCGAAATTAATACAAAATTCACAATGCCGACTTAAGTACAAGAGGACTGACACTCTCACTTTCTACGATTTTAACCTCTCCTGTGAGTCCAGTTTTAGATTCCGATGCTTCACTTCAGGTTTACTGTATCCCTTGGACCTTCTTATTGATGATGAAACACAGAAATTGCATCCGAATTTAATACAAAAGGCACATTACCGACTTAAGTACAAGAGGACTGACTCTCTACCTTTCAATGCTTTGAACCTCTCCTGTGAGTCCAGTTTTAGATTCCGATGCTTCACTTCATGTTTACGGTATACCTTGGACTTTCTTATTTGCGATGAAACACAGAGTTTGCATCCGAATTTAATACAAAAGGCACAATGCCGACTTAAGTAAAAGAGGACTGACACTCTCACTTTCTACGATTTGAACCTCTCCTTTGAGTCCATATTCAGATTCCGATGCTTCACTTCAGGATTACTGTATACCTTGCACATTCTTATTGACGATGAAGCACAGAAATTGCATTCGAATTTAATACAAAGGGCACAATGCCGACTTAAGTACAAGAGGACTGACACTCTCACTTTCTATGATTTGAACCTCTCCTGTGAGTCCCGTTTTAAATTCCGATGCTTCACTTCAGGCTTACTGTATACCTTGCACCTTCTAATTGACGATGAAACACAGAAATTGCATCCGAATTTAATACAAAAGGCACAATGCGGACTTAAGTAAAAGAGGACTGACACTCTCACTTTCTTTGATTTGAACCTCTCCTGTGAGTCCAGTTTTAGATTCCGATGCTTCACTTCTGGTTTGCTGTATACCTTGCAACCAACTATTGACGATGAATCACAGAAATTGCATCCGAAATTAATACAAAAGGCACAATGCCGACTTACGTACAAGTGGACTGGCACTCTCACTTTCTAGGATTTTAACCTCTCCTGTGAGTCCAGTTTTAGATTCCGATGCTTCACTTCAGGTTTACTGTATCCCTAGGACCTACTTAGTGACGATGAAACACAGATATTGCATCTGAATTAAATACAAAAGGCACAATGCCGACTTAAGTATATGAGGACATACACTCTCACTTTCTACGATTTGAACCTCTCCTTTGAGTCCATATTCAGATTCCGATGCTTCACTTCAGGTTTACTGTATCCCTTGGACCCTCTTATTGACGATGAAACACAGAAATTGCATCCGAATTTAATACAAAATGCACAATGCCGACTTAAGTACAAGAGGACTGACCTTTTAACTTTCTATGATTTGAACCTCTCCTGCGAGTCCAGTTTTAGATTCCGATGCTTCACTTCAGGTTTACTGTATACCATGCACCTTCTTATTTACGATGAAACACAGAAATTGCATCCGAATTTAATACAAAACGCAAAATGCCGACTTAAGTACAAGAGGACTGACACTCTCACTTTCTGCGATTTGAACCTCTTCTGTGAGTCCAGTTTTCGATTCCGATGCTTTACTTTAGGATTACTGTATCCCTTGAACCTTCCTATTGACGATGAAACACAGAAATTGCATCCGAATTTAATACAAAAGGCACAACGCCGACTTAAGTGCAAGAGGACTGACACTCTCACTTTCTACGATTTGAACCTCTTCTGTGAGTCCAGTTTTCGATTCCGATGCCTCACTTCAGGATTACTGTGTACCTTGCACCTTCTTATTGGCGATGAAACACAAAAATTGCATCCGAATTTAATACAAAAGGCAGAATGCCGACTTAAGTACAAGAGGATGGACACTGTCACTTTCTACGATTTGAACGTCTCCTGTGAGTCCAGTTTTAGATTCCGATGCTTCACTTCAGGTTTACTGTATCCCTTGGACCTACGTAGTGACGATGAAACACAGAAATTGAATCCGAATTTGATACAAAAGGCTCAATGCCGACTTAAGTAAAAGAGGAGTGCCAGTCTCACATTCTATGATTTGAACCTCTCCTGTGAGTCCAGTTTTAGATTCCGATGCTTCACTTCAGGTTTGCTGTATACCTTGCACCTTCTTGTTGACGATGAATAACAGAAATTGCATCAGAAATTAATACAAAAGGCCCAATGCCGACTTAAGTACAAGAGGACTGACACTCTCACTTTCTACGATTTGAACCTCTTCTGTGAGTCCGGTTTTGGATTCCGATGCTTCACTTCAGGTTTACTGTATCCCTTGGACCTTCTTATTGACGATGAGACACAGAAATTGCATCCGAATTTAATACAAAAGGCACATTGCCGACATAAGTACAAGAGGACTGACACTCTAACTTTCTATGTTTTGAACCTCTCCTGTGTGTCCAGTTTTAGATTCCGATGCTTTACTTCATGTTTTCTGTATACCTTTGACCTTCTTATTGACGATGAAACACAGAGTTTGCATCCGAATTTAATAAAAAAGTCACAATGCCGACTTAAGTACAAGAGGACTGACACTCTCACTTTCTACGATTCGAACCTCTCCTTTGAGTCCAGTTTCAGATTCCGATGCTTCACTTCAGGTTTACTGTATACCTTGCACCTTCTTATTGACGATGAAACACAGAAATTACATCCGAATTTAATACAAAAGGCACAATGCCGACTTAAGTACAAGAGGACTGACACTCTCACTTTCTATGATTTGAACCTCTCCTGTGAGTCCAGTTTTAGATTCCGATGCTTCACTTCAGGTTTACTGTATACCTTGCACCTTCTAATTGACGATGAAACACAGAAATTGCGTCCGAATTTAATACTAATGGCACAACGCCGACTAAAATGCAAGAGGACTGACACTCTCACTTTCTACGATTTGAACCTCTCCTGTAAGTCCAGTTATAGATTCCGATGCTTCACTTCAGGTTTACTGTATACCTTAGACCTTCTTATTGACGATGAAACACAGAAATTTCATCGAATTTAATTCAAAAGGCACAATGCCGACTTAAGTACAAGAGGACTGACACTCTCACTTTCTATGATTTGAACTTCTCCTGCGAGTCCAGTTTTAGATTCCGATGCTTCACTTCAGGTTTACTGTATACCTTGCACCTTCTTATTGACGATGAAACACAGAAATTGCATCCGAATTTAATGCAAAAGACAAGATGCCGACTTAAGTACAAGAGGACTGAAACTCTCTCTTTCTACGATTTGAACCTCTCCTGTGAGTCCAGTTTTAGATTCCGATGCTTCACTTCAGGTTTACTGTATCCCTTGGACCTACTTAGTGACAATGAAACACAGAAATTGCACCCGAATTTAATACAAAAGGCACAATGCCGACTTAAGTAAAAGAGGACTGCCACTCTCACTTTCTATGATTTGAACCCTTCCTGTGAGTCCAGTTTTAGATTCCGATGCTTGACTTCAGGTTTGCTGTATACCTTGCACCTTCTTGTTGACGATGAATAACAGAAATTGCATCAGAAATTAATACAAAAGGCACAATGCCGACTTAAGTACATGAGGACACACCCTCTCACTTTCTACGATTTGAACCACTTCTGTGAGTCCAGTTTTGGATTCCGATGTTTCACTTCAGGTTTACTGTATCCCTTGGACCTTCTCATTGACGATGAAACACAGAAATTGCTTCCGAATTTAAAACAAAAGGCACATTGCCGACTTAAGTACAAGAGGACTGACACTCTACTTTTCTATGCTTTGTACCTCTCCTGTGAGTCCAGTTTTAGATTCCGATGCTTCACTTCATGTTTACTGTATACCTTGGACCTTCTTATTGACGATGAAACACAGATTTTGCATCCGAATTTAATACAAAAGGCACAATGCTGACTTAAGTACAAGAGGATTGACACTCTCACTTTCTACGATTTGAACCTCTCCTTTGAGTCCAGTTTCAGATTCCGATGCTTCACTTCAGGTTTACTGTATACCTTGCACCTTCTTATTGACGATGAAGCACAGAAATTGCATCCGAATTTAATACAAAAGGCACAATGGCGACTTAAGTAAAAGAGGACTGACACTCTCACTTTATTTGATTTGAACCTCTCCTGTGAGTCCAGTTTTAGATTCTGATGCTTCACTTCTGGTTTACTGTATACCTTGCACCCAACTATTGACGATGAATCACAGAAATTGCATCCGAAATTAATACAAAAGGCACAATGCCGACTTAAGTACAAGTGGACTGGCACTCTCACTTTCTATGATTTGAACCTCTCCTGTAAGTCCAGTTTTAGATTCATATGCTTCACATCAGGTATACTGTATACCTTGCACCTTCCTATGGACGATGAATCACAGAAATTGCATCCGAAATTAATACAAAATTCACAATGCCGACTTAAGTACAAGAGGACTGACACTCTCACTTTCTACGATTTTAACCTCTCCTGTGAGTCCAGTTTTAGATTCCGATGCCTCACTTCAGGTTTACTGTGTACCTTGCACCTTCTTATTGGCGATGAAACACAAAAATTGCATCCGAATTTAATACAAAAGGCAGAATGCCGACTTAAGTACAAGAGGACTGACACTCTCACTTTCTACGATTCGAACCTCTCCTTTGAGTCCAGTTTCAGATTCCGATGCTTCACTTCAGGTTTACTGTATACCTTGCACCTTCTTATTGACGATGAAACACAGAAATTACATCTGAATTTAATACAAAAGGCACAATGCCGACTTAAGTACAAGAGGACTGACACTCTCACTTTCTATGATTTGAACCTCTCCTGTGAGTCCAGTTTTAGATTCCGATGCTTCACTTCAGGTTTACTGTATCCCTTGGACCTTCCTATTGGCGATGAATCACAGAAATTGCATCCGAAATTAATACAAAATTCACAATGCCGACTTAAGTACAAGAGGACTGACACTCTCACTTTCTACGATTTTAACCTCTCCTGTGAGTCCAGTTTTCGATTCCGATGCTTCACTTCAGGCTTACTGTATACCTTGCAGCTTCTAATTGACGATGAAACACAGAAATTGCATCCGAATTTAATACAAATGGCACAACGCCGACTTAAGTACAAGAGAACTGACACTCTACGTATCTATGCTTTGAACCTCTCCTGTGAGTCCAGTTTTAGATTCCAATGCTTCACTTCATGTTTACTGTATACCTAGCATTTTCTTATTGACGATGAAGCACAGAAATTGCATTCGAATTTAATACAAAAGGCACAATGCCGACTTAAGTAAAAGAGGACTGACACTCTCACTTTCTTTGATTTGAACCTCTCCTGTGAGTCCAGTTTTAGATTCCGATGCTTCACCCATGGTTTGCTGTATACCTTGCACCCAACTGTTGACGATGAATCACAGAAATTGCATCCGAAATTAATACAAAAGGCACAATGCCGACTTAAGTACAAGTGGACTGACACTCTCACTTTCTTCGATTTTCACCTCTCCTGTGAGTCCAGTTTTAGATTCCGATGCTTCACTTCAGGTTTACTTTATCCCTTGGACCTTCTTATTGACGATGAAACACAGAAATTGCATCCGAATTTAATACAAAAGGCACAATGCCGACTTAAGTACAAGAGGACTGACACTCTAACTTTCTATGATTTGAACCTCTCCTGCGAGTCCAGTTTTAGATTCCGATGCTTCACTTCAGGTTTACTGTATATCTTGCACCTTCTTATTGACGATGAAACACAGAAATTCCATCCGAATTTAATACAAAAGGCAAAATGCCGACTTAAGTACAAGAGGACTGACACTCTCACTTCCTACGATTTGAACCTCTCCTGTGAGTCCAGTTTTAAATTCCGATGCTTCACTTCAGGTTTACTGTATCCCTAGGACCTACTTAGTGACGATGAAACACAGAAATTGCATCTGAATTTAATACAAAAGTCACAATGCCGACTTAAGTATACGAGGACATACACTCTCACTTTCTACGATTTTAACCTCTCCTGTGAGTCCAGTTTTTGAGTCCAATGCTTCACTTCAGGTTTACTGTATACCTTGCACCTTCTTATTGACGATGAAACACAGAAATTGCATCCGAATTTAATACAAAAGGCTCAATGCCGACTTAAGAAAAAGAGTACTGCCACTCTCACTTTCTAAGATTTGAACCTCTCCTGTTAGTCCAGTTTTAGAATCAGATGCTTCACTCCAGGTTTGCTGTATACCTTGCACCTTCTTGTTGACGATGAATAACAGAAATTGCATCAGAAATTAATACAAAAGGCACAATGCCGACTTAAGTACAAGAGGACTGACACTCTCACTTTCTACGATTTGAGTCTCTTCTATGAGTCCAGTTTTGGATTCCGATGCTTTACTTCAGGTTTGCAGTATCCCTTGGACCTTCCTATTGACGATGAAACACAGAAATTGCATCCGAATTTAATACAAAAGGCACAAAGCCGACTTAAGTGCAATAGGACTGACACTCTCACTTTCTACGATTTGAACGTCTCCTGTGAGTCCAGTTATAGAATCCGATGCTTCACTTCAGGTTTACTGTATCCCTTAGACTGTATCCCTTAGACCTTCTTATTGACGATGAAACACAGAAATTGCATCGAATTTAATACAAAATTTACAATTCCGACTTAAGTACAAGAGGTCTGACACTCTCACTTTCTACGATTTGAACCTCTCCTGAGAGTCCAGTTTTAGATTCCGATGCTTCACTTCAGGTTTACTGTATCCCTTAAACCTTCTTATTGACGATGAAACACAGAAATTACATCCGAATTTAATACCAAAGGCAAAATGCCGACTTAAGTACAAGAGGACCGACACTGTCACTTTCTACGTATTGAACGTCTCCTGTGAGTCCAGTTTTAGATTCCGATGCTTCACTTCAGGTTTACTGTATCCCGTGGACCTACGTAGTGACAATGAAACACAGAAATTGCATCCGAATTTAATACAAAAGGCACAATGCCGAATTAACTATACGAGGACATACACTCTCAATCTCTACGATTTTAACCTCTCCTGTGAGTCCAGTTTTAGAGTCCGATGCTTCCTTTCAGGTTTACTGTATACCTTGCACCTTCTTATTGACGATGAAACACAGAAATTGCATCTGAATTTAATACAAAAGGCTCAATGCCGACTTAAGTAAAAGAGGAGTGCCACTCTCACATTCTATGATTTGAACCTCTCCTGTGAGTCCAGTTTTAGATTCCGATGCTTCACTTCAGGTTTGCTGTATACCTTGCACCTTCTTGTTGACGATGAATAACAGAAATTGCATCAGAAATTAATACAATAGGCACAATGCCGACTTAAGTACAAGAGGACTGACACTCTCACTTTCTACGATTTGAACCTCTTCTGTGAGTCCGGTTTTGGATTCCGATGCTTCACTTCAGGTTTACTGTATCCCTTGGACCTTCTTATTGACGATGAAACACAGAAATTGCATCCGAATTTAATACAAAAGGCACATTACCGACTTAAGTACAAGAGGACTGACACTCTACCTTTCAATGCTTTGAACCTCTCCTGTGAATCCAGTTTTCGATTCCGATGCTTCACTTCATGTTTACGGTATACCATGGACCTTCTTATTGACGATGAAACACAGAGTTTGCATCCGAATTTAATACAAAATGCACAATGCCATCTTAAGTACAACTGGACTGACACTCTCACTTTCTACGATTTGAACCTCTCCTTTGAGTCCATATTCAGATTCCGATGCTTCACTTCAGGATTACTGTATACCTTGCACCTTCTTATTGACGATGAAGCACAGAAATTGCATTCGAATTTAATACAAAAGGCACAATGCCGACTTAAGTACAAGAGGACTGACACTCTCACTTTCTATGATTTGAACCTCTCCTGTGAGTCCAGTTTTAGATTCCGATGCTTCACTTCAGGCTTACTGTATACCTTGCACCTTCTAATTGACGATGAAACACAGAAATTGCATCCGAAATTAATACAAAAGGCACAATGCCGACTTAAGTATACGAGGACATACACTCTCACTTTCTACGATTTTAACCTCTCCTGTGAGTCCAGTTTTAGATTCCGATGCTTCACTTCAGGTTTACTATATCCCTTGGACCTTCTTATTGACGATGAAACACAGAAATTGCATCCGAATTTAATACAAAAGGCTCAATGCCAACTTAAGTACAAGAGGACTGACACTCTCACTTTCCACGATTTGAACTTCTCCTGTGAGTCCAGTTTTAGATTCCGATGATTCACTTCAGGTTTACTGTATACCTTGCACCTTCTTATTGACGATGAAACACAGAAATTACATCCGAATTTAATACAAAAGGCAGAATGCCGACTTAAGTACAAGAGGACTAACACTCTCACTTTCTATGATTTGAACCTCTCCTGTGAGTCCCGTTTTAGATTCCGATGCTTCACTTCAGGTTTACTGTATACCTTGCACCTTCTAATTGACGATGAAACACAGAAATTGCGTCCGAATTTAATACAAATGGCACAACGCCGACTAAAGTGCAAGAGGACTGACACTCTCACTTTCTACGATTTGAGCCTCTCCTGTAAGTCCAGTTATAGTTTCCGATGCTTCACTTCAGGTTTACTGTATACCTTAGACCTTCTTATTGACGATGAAACACAGAAATTTCATCGAATTTAATTCAAAAGGCACAATGCCGACAAGTACAAGAGGACTGACACTCTCACTTTCTACGATTTGAACCTCTCCTGTGAGTCCAGTTTTTGATTCCGATGCTTCACTTCAGGCTTACTGTATACCTTGCACCTTCTATTTGACGATGAAACACAGAAATTGCATCCGAATATAATACAAATGGCATAACGCCGACTTAAGTACAAGAGGACTGACACTCTACGTTTCTATGCTTTGAACCTCTCCTGTGAGTCCAGTTTTAGATTCCGATGCTTCACTTCATGTTTACTGTATCCATTGGACCTTCTTATTGACGATGAAACACTGAAATTGCATCCGAATTTAATACAAAAGGCACAATGCCGACTTAAGTAAAAGAGGACTGACACTCTCACTTTCTTTGATTTGAACCTCTCCTGTGAGTCCAGTTTTTGATTCCGATGCTTCACTTCTGGTTTACTGTATACCTTGCACCCAACTATTGACGACGAATCACAGAAATTGCATCCGAAATTAATACAAAAGGCACAATGCCGACTTAAGTATACGAGGACATACACTCTCACTTTCTACGATTTTAACTTCTCCTGTGAGTCCAGTTTTAGATTCCGATGCTTCACTTCAGGTTTACTATATCCCTTGGACCTTCTTATTGACGATGAAACACAGAAATTGCATCCGAATTTAATACAAAAGGCACAATGCCGACTTAAGTACAAGAGGACTGACACTCGAACTTTCTATGATATGAACCTCTCCTGCGAGTCCAGTTTTAGATTCCGATGCTTCACTTCAGGTTTACTGTATACCTTGCACCTTCTTATTTACGATGAAACACAGAAATTGCATCCGAATTTAATACAAAAGGCAAAATGCCGACTTAAGTACAAGAGGACTGACACTCTCACTTTCTACGATTTGAACCTCTCCTGCGAGTCCAGTTTTAGATTCCAATGCTTCACTTCAGGTTTACTGTATCCCTAGGACCTACTTAGTGACGATGAAACACAGAAATTGCATCCGAATTTAATACAAAAGGCTCAATGCCGACTTAAGGAAAAGAGGACTGCCACTCTCACTTTCTATGATTTGAACCTCTCCTGTGAGTCCAGTTTTACAATCCGATGCTTCACTTCAGGTTTGCTGTATACCTTGCACCTTCTTGTTGACGATGAATAACAGAAATTGCATCAGAAATTAATACAAAAGGCACAATGCCGACTTAAGTACAAGAGGACTGACACTCTCACTTTCTACGATTTGAACCTCTTCTGTGAGTCCAGTTTTGGATTCCGATGCTTTACTTCAGGTTTACTGTATCCCTTAGACTGTATCACTTAGACCTTCTTATTGACGATGAAACACAGAAATTGCATCGAATTTAATACAAAATTTACAATGCCCACTTAAGTACAAGAGGACTGACACTCTCACTTTCTATGATTTGAACCTCTCCTGTGAGTCCAGTTTTAGATTCCGATGCTTCACTTCAGGTTTACTGTATACCTTGCACCTTCTAATTGACAATGAAACACAGAAATTGCGTCCGAATTTAATACAAATGGCACAACGCCGACTAAAGTGCAAGAGGACTGTCACTCTCACTTTCTAGGATTTGAACCTCTCCTGTAAGTCCAGTTATAGTTTCCGATGCTTCACTTCAGGATTACTGTATACCTTAGTCCTTCTTATTGACGATGAAACACCGAAATTTCATCGAATTTAATTCAAAAGGCACAATACCGACTTAAGTACAAGAGGACTGACACTCTCACTTTCTACGATTTGAACCTCTCCTGTGAGTCCAGTTTTAGATTCCGATGCTTCACTTCATGTTTACTGTATACCTTGGACCTTCTTATTGACGATGAAACACAGATTTTTCATCCGAATTTAATACAAAAGGCACAATGCTGACTTAAGTACAAGAGGATTGACACTCTCACTTTCTACGATTTGAACCTCTCCTTTGAGTCCAGTTTCAAATTCCGATGCTTCACTTCAGGTTTACTGTATACCTTGCACCTTCTTATTGACGATGAAGCACAGAAATTGCATCCGAATTTAATACAAAAGGCACAATGCCGACTTAAGTAAAAGAGGACTGACACTCTCACTTTATTTGATTTGAACCTCTCCTGTGAGTCCAGTTTTAGATTCTGATGCTTCACTTCTGGTTTACTGTATACCTTGCACCCAACTATTGACGATGAATCACAGAAATTGCATCCGAAATTAATACAAAAGGCACAATGCCGACTTAAGTACAAGTGGACTGGCACTCTCACTTTCTATGATTTGAACCTCTCCTGTAAGTCCAGTTTTAGATTCATATGCTTCATATCAGGTATACTGTATACCTTGCACCTTCCTATGGACGATGAATCACAGAAATTGCATCCGAAATTAATACAAAATACACAATGCCGACTTAAGTACAAGAGGACTGACACTCTCACTTTCTACGATTTTAACCTCTCCTGTGAGTCCAGTTTTAGATTCCGATGCCTCACTTCAGGTTTACTGTGTACCTTGCACCTTCTTATTGGCGATGAAACACAAAAATTGCATCCGAATTTAATACAAAAGGCAGAATGCCGACTTAAGTACAAGAGGACTGACACTCTCACTTTCTACGATTCGAACCTCTCCTTTGAGTCCAGTTTCAGATTCCGATGCTTCACTTCAGGTTTACTGTATACCTTGCACCTTCTTATTGACGATGAAACACAGAAATTACATCTGAATTTAATACAAAAGGCACGATGCCGACTTAAGTACAAGAGGACTGACACTCTCACTTTCTATGATTTGAACCTCTCCTGTGAGTCCAGTTTTAGATTCCGATGCTTCACTTCAGGTTTACTGTATCCCTTGGACCTTCCTATTGGCGATGAATCACAGAAATTGCATCCGAAATTAATACAAAATTCACAATGCCGACTTAAGTACAAGAGGACTGACACTCGCACTTTCTACGATTGTAACCTCTCCTGTGAGTCCAGTTTTCGATTCCGATGCTTCACTTCAGGCTTACTGTATACCTTGCACCTTCTAATTGACGATGAAACACAGAAATTGCATCCGAATTTAATACAAAAGGCAAAATGCCGACTTAAGTACAAGAGGACTGACACTCTCACTTTCTACGATTTGAACCTCTCCTGCGAGTCCAGTTTTAGATTCCAATGCTTCACTTCATGTTTACTGTATACCTTGCATTTTCTTATTGACGATGAAGCACAGAAATTGCATTCGAATTTAATACAAAAGGCACAATGCCGACTTAAGTAAAAGAGGACTGACACTCTCACTTTCTTTGATTTGAACCTCTCCTGTGAGTCCAGTTTTAGATTCCGATGCTTCACCCATGGTTTGCTGTATACCTTGCACCCCAACTGTTGACGATGAATCACAGAAATTGCATCCGACATTAATACAAAAGGCACAATGCCGACTTAAGTACAAGTGGACTGACACTCTCACTTTCCTCGATTTTCACCTCTCCTGTGAGTCCAGTTTTAGATTCCGATGCTTCACTTCAGGTTTACTTTATCCCTTGGACCTTCTTATTGACGATGAAACACAGAAATTGCATCCGAATTTAATACAAAAGGCACAATGCCGACTTAAGTACAAGAGGACTGACACTCTAACTTTCTATGATTTGAACCTCTCCTGCGAGTCCAGTTTTAGATTCCGATGCTTCACTTCAGGTTTACTGTATATCTTGCACCTTCTTATTGACGATGAAACACAGAAATTCCATCCGAATTTAATACAAAAGGCAAAATGCCGACTTAAGTACAAGAGGACTGACACTCTCACTTCCTACGATTTGAACCTCTCCTGTGAGTCCAGTTTTAAATTCCGATGCTTCACTTCAGGTTTACTGTTTCCCTAGGACCTACTTAGTGACGATGAAACACAGAAATTGCATCTGAATTTAATACAAAAGTCACAATGCCGACTTAAGTATACGAGGACATACACTCTCACTTTCTACGATTTTAACCTCTCCTGTGAGTCCAGTTTTTGAGTCCAATGCTTCACTTCAGGTTTACTGTATACCTTGCACCTTCTTATTGACGATGAAACACAGAAATTGCATCCGAATTTAATACAAAAGGCTCAATGCCGACTTAAGAAAAAGAGTACTGCCACTCTCACTTTCTAAGATTTGAACCTCTCCTGTTAGTCCAGTTTTAGAATCAGATGCTTCACTCCAGGTTTGCTGTATACCTTGCACCTTCTTGTTGACGATGAATAACAGAAATTGCATCAGAAATTAATACAAAAGGCACAATGCCGACTTAAGTACAAGAGGACTGACACTCTCACTTTCTACGATTTGAGTCTCTTCTATGAGTCCAGTTTTGGATTCCGATGCATTACTTCAGGTTTGCAGTATCCCTTGAACCTTCCTATTGACGATGAAACACAGAAATTGCATCCGAATTTAATACAAAAGGCACAACGCCGACTTAAGTGCAATAGGACTGACACTCTCACTTTCTACGATTTGAACGTCTCCTGTGAGTCCAGTTATAGAATCCGATGCTTCACTTCAGGTTTACTGTATCCCTTAGACTGTATCCCTTAGACCTTCTTATTGACGATGAAACACAGAAATTGCATCGAACTTAATACAAAATTTACAATTCCGACTTAAGTACAAGAGGTCTGACACTCTCACTTTCTACGATTTGAACCTCTCCTGAGAGTCCAGTTTTAGATTCCGATGCTTCACTTCAGGTTTACTGTATCCCTTAAACCTTCTTATTGACGATGAAACACAGAAATTACATCCGAATTTAATACCAAAGGCAAAATGCCGACTTAAGTACAAGAGGACCGACACTGTCACTTTCTACGTATTGAACGTCTCCTGTGAGTCCAGTTTTAGATTCCGATGCTTCACTTCAGGTTTACTGTATCCCGTGGACCTACATAGTGACAATGAAACACAGAAATTGCATCCGAATTTAATACAAAAGGCACAATGCCGAATTAACTATACGAGGACATACACTCTCACTCTCTACGATTTTAACCTCTCCTGTGAGTCCAGTTTTAGAGTCCGATGCTTCCTTTCAGGTTTACTGTATACCTTGCACCTTCTTATTGACGATGAAACACAGAAATTGCATCTGAATTTAATACAAAAGGCTCAATGCCGACTTAAGTAAAAGAGGAGTGCCACTCTCACATTCTATGATTTGAACCTCTCCTGTGAGTCCAGTTTTAGATTCCGATGCTTCACTTCAGGTTTGCTGTATACCTTGCACCTTCTTGTTGACGATGAATAACAGAAATTGCATCAGAAATTAATACAAAAGGCACAATGCCGACTTAAGTACAAGAGGACTGACACTCTCACTTTCTACGATTTGAACCTCTTCTGTGAGTCCGGTTTTGGATTCCGATGCTTCACTTCAGGTTTACTGTATCCCTTGGACCTTCTTATTGACGATGAAACACAGAAATTGCATCCGAATTTAATACAAAAGGCACATTACCGACTTAAGTACAAGAGGACTGACACTCTACCTTTCAATGCTTTGAACCTCTCCTGTGAATCCAGTTTTCGATTCCGATGCTTCACTTCATGTTTACGGTATACCTTGGACCTTCTTATTGACGATGAAACACAGAGTTTGCATCCGAATTTAATACAAAATGCACAATGCCGTCTTAAGTACAACTGGACTGACACTCTCACTTTCTACGATTTGAACCTCTCCTTTGAGTCCATATTCAGATTCCGATGCTTCACTTCAGGATTACTGTATACCTTGCACCTTCTTATTGACGATGAAGCACAGAAATTGCATTCGAATTTAATACAAAAGGCACAATGCCGACTTAAGTACAAGAAGACTGACACTCTCACTTTCTATGATTTGAACCTCTCCTGTGAGTCCAGTTTTAGATTCCGATGCTTCACATCAGGCTTACTGTATACCTTGCACCTTCTAATTGACGATGAAACACAGAAATTGCATCCGAAATTAATACAAAAGGCACAATGCCGACTTAAGTATACGAGGACATACACTCTCACTTTCTACGATTTTAACCTCTCCTGTGAGTCCAGTTTTAGATTCCGATGCTTCAATTCAGGTTTACTATATCCTTTGGACCTTCTTATTGACGATGAAACACAGAAATTGCATCCGAATTTAATACAAAAGGCTCAATGCCAACTTAAGTACAAGAGGACTGACACTCTCACTTTCCACGATTTGAACTTCTCCTGTGAGTCCAGTTTTAGATTCCGATGATTCACTACAGGTTTACTGTATACCTTGCACCTTCTTATTGACGATGAAACACAGAAATTACATCCGAATTTAATACAAAAGGCAGAATGCCGACTTAAGTACAAGAGGACTAACACTCTCACTTTCTATGATTTGAACCTCTCCTGTGAGTCCCGTTTTAGATTCCGCTGCTTCACTTCAGGTTTACTGTATACCTTGCACCTTCTAATTGACGATGAAACACAGAAATTGCGTCCGAATTTAATACAAATGGCACAACGCCGACTAAAGTGCAAGAGGACTGACACTCTCACTTTCTACGATTTGAGCCTCTCCTGTAAGTCCAGTTATAGTTTCCGATGCTTCACTTCAGGTTTACTGTATACCTTAGACCTTCTTATTGACGATGAAACACAGAAATTTCATCGAATTTAATTCAAAAGGCACAATGCCGACAAGTACAAGAGGACTGACACTCTCACTTTCTACGATTTGAACCTCTCCTGTGAGTCCAGTTTTTGATTCCGATGCTTCACTTCAGGCTTACTGTATACCTTGCACCTTCTAATTTACGATGAAACACAGAAATTGCATCCGAATATAATACAAATGGCACAACGCCGACTTAAGTACAAGAGGACTCACACTCTACGTTTCTATGCTTTGAACCTCTCCTGTGAGTCCAGTTTTAGATTCCGATGCTTCACTTCATGTTTACTGTATCCATTGGACCTTCTTATTGACGATGAAACACTGAAATTGCATCCGAATTTAATACAAAAGGCACAATGCCGACTTAAGTAAAAGAGGACTGACACTCTCACTTTCTTTGATTTGAACCTCTCCTGTGAGTCCAGTTTTTGATTCCGATGCTTCACTTCTGGTTTACTGTATACCTTGCACCCAACTATTGACGACGAATCACAGAAATTGCATCCGAAATTAATACAAAAGGCACAATGCCGACTTAAGTATACGAGGACATACACTCTCACTTTCTACGATTTTAACCTCTCCTGTGAGTCCAGTTTTAGATTCCGATGCTTCACTTCAGGTTTACTATATCCCTTGGACCTTCTTATTGACGATGAAACACAGAAATTGCATCCGAATTTAATACAAAAGGCACAATGCCGACTTAAGTACAAGAGGACTGACACTCGAACTTTCTATGATATGAACCTCTCCTGCGAGTCCAGTTTTAGATTCCGATGCTTCACTTCAGGTTTACTGTATACCTTGCACCTTCTTATTTACGATGAAACACAGAAATTGCATCCGAATTTAATACAAAAGGCAAAATGCCGACTTAAGTACAAGAGGACTGACACTCTCACTTTCTACGATTTGAACCTCTCCTGCGAGTCCAGTTTTAGATTCCAATGCTTCACTTCAGGTTTACTGTATCCCTAGGACCTACTTAGTGACGATGAAACACAGAAATTGCATCTGAATTTAATACAAAAGGCACAATGCCGACTTAAGTATACGAGGACATCCACTCTCATTTTCTACGATTTTAACCTCTCCTGTGAGTCCAGTTTTTGAGTCCGATGCTTCACTTCAGGTTTACTGTATTCCTTGCACCTTCTTATTGACGATGAAACACAGAAATTGCATCCGAATTTAATACAAAAGGCTCAATGCCGACTTAAGGAAAAGAGGACTGCCACTCTCACTTTCTATGATTTGAACCTCTCCTGTGAGTCCAGTTTTACAATCCGATGCTTCACTTCAGGTTTGCTGTATACCTTGCACCTTCTTGTTGACGATGAATAACAGAAATTGCATCAGAAATTAATACAAAAGGCACAATGCCGACTTAAGTACAAGAGGACTGACACTCTCACTTTCTACGATTTGAACCTCTTCTGTGAGTCCAGTTTTGGATTCCGATGCTTTACTTCAGGTTTACTGTATCCCTTAGACTGTATCACTTAGACCTTCTTATTGACGATGAAACACAGAAATTGCATCGAATTTAATACAAAATTTACAATGCCGACTTAAGTACAAGAGGACTGACACTCTCACTTTCTATGATTTGAACCTCTCCTGTGAGTCCAGTTTTAGATTCCGATGCTTCACTTCAGGTTTACTGTATACCTTGCACCTTCTAATTGACAATGAAACACAGAAATTGCGTCCGAATTTAATACAAATGGCACAACGCCGACTAAAGTGCAAGAGGACTGTCACTCTCACTTTCTAGGATTTGAACCTCTCCTGTAAGTCCAGTTATAGTTTCCGATGCTTCACTTCAGGATTACTGTATAACTTAGTCCTTCTTATTGACGATGAAACACCGAAATTTCATCGAATTTAATTCAAAAGGCACAATACCGACTTAAGTACAAGAGGACTGACACTCTCACTTTCTACGATTTGAACCTCTCCTGTGAGTCCAGTTTTTGATTCCGAAGCTTCACTTCAGGTTTACTGTATCCCTTGGACCTTCTTATTGACGATGAAACACAGATATTACATCCGAATTTAATACAAAGGCACAATACCGACTTAAGTACAAGAGGACTGACACTCTCACTTTCTATGATTTGAACCTCTCCTGTGAGTCCAGTTTTATATTCCGATGCTTCACTTCAGGTTTACTGTATACCTTGCACCTTCTAATTGACGATGAAACACAGAAATTGCATCCGAATTTAATACAAATGGCACAACGCCGACTTAAGTACAAGAGAACTGACACTCTCACTTTCTACGATTTGAACCTCTCCTGTGAGTCCAGTTATAGATACCGTTGCTTCACTTCAGGTTTACTGTATCCCTCGGACCTTCTTATTGACGATGAAACACATAAATTGCATCGAATGTAATACAAAAGCACAATGCCGACTTAAGAACAAGAGGACTGACACTCTCACTTTCTACGATTTGATCCTCTCCTGTGAGTCCAGTTTTAGATTCCGATGCTTCACTTCAGGTTTACTGTATCCCTTGGACCTTCCTAATGACGATGAAACACAGAACTTACATACGAATATAATACAAAAGGCACAATGCCGACCTAAGTACAAGAGGACTGACACTCTAACTTTCTATGATTTGAACCTCTCCTGCGAGTCCAGTTTTAGGTTCCGATGCTTCACTTCAGGTTTACCGTATACCTTGCACCTGCTTATTGACGATGAAACACAGAAATTGCATCCGAATTTAATACAAAGGGCAAAACGCCGACTTAAGTACAAGAGGACTGATACTCCCACTTTCTACGATTTGAACCTCTCCTGTGAGTCTAGTTTTAGATTCCAAAGCTTCACTTCAGGTTTACTGTATACCTTGCACCGTCTTATTGACGATGAAACACAGAAATTATATCCGAATTTAATACGAAAGGCAAAATGCCGACTTAAGTACAAGAGGACTGACACTCTCACTTTCTACGATTTAAACCTCGCCTGTGAGTCCAGTTTCAGATTTCGATGCTTGACTTCAGGTTTACTGTATCCCTTGGACCTTCTTATTGACAATGATACACAGAAATTGCATCCGAATTTAATGCAAAAGGCACAATGCCGACTTAAGTACACGAGGACAGACACTCTCGCTTTCTACGATTTTAACTTCTCCTGTGAGTCCAGTTTTTGATTCCGATTCTTCACTTCAGGTTTACTGTATACCCTGCACCTTCTTATTGACGATGAAACACAGAGTTTGCATCCGAATTTAATACAAAAGGCACAATGCCGACTTAAGTACAAGAGGACTGATACTCTCACTAGCTACGATTTGAATCTCTCCCTTGAGTCCAGTTTCAGATTCCGATGCTTTACTTCAGGTTTACTGTATACCTTGCACCTTCTTATTGACGATGAAGCACAGAAATTGCATTCGAATTTAATACAAAAGGCACAATGGCGACTTAAGTACAAGAGAACTGACACTCTCACTTTCTATGATTTGAACGTCTCCTGTGAGTCCAGTTTTAGATTCCGATGCTTCACTTCAGGCTTACTGTATTCCTTGCACCTTCTAATTGACGATGAAACACAGAAATTGCATCCGAATTTAATACAAATGGCACAACGCCGACTTAAGTACAAGAGGACTGACACACTACGTTTCTATGCTTTGAACCTCTCCTGTGAGTCCAGTTTTAGATTCCGATGCTTCACATCATGTTTACTGTATCCATTGGACCTTCTTATTGACGATGAAACACAGAAATTGCGTGAGAATTTAATACAAAAGGCACAATGCCGACTTAAGTAAAAGAGGACTGACACTCTCACTTTCTTTGATTTGAACCTCTCCTGTGAGTCCAGTTTTAGATTCCGATGCTTCACTTCAGGTTTACTATATCCCTTGGACCTTCTTATTGACGATGAAACACAGAAATTGCATCCGAATTTAATACAAAAGGCACAATGCCGACTTAAGTACAAGAGGACTGACACTCAAACTTTCTATGATATGAACCTCTCCTGCGAGTCCAGTTTTAGATTCCGATGCTTCACTTCAGGTTTACTGTATACCTTGCACCCTCTTATTTACGATGAAACACAGAAATTGCATCCGAATTCAATACAAAAGGCAAAATGCCGACTTAAGTACAGGAGGAATGACACTCTCACTTTCTACGATTTGAACCTCTCCTGCGAGTGCAGTTTTAGATTCCGATGCTTCACTTCAGGTTTACTGTATCCCTTAGACTGTATCCCTTAGACCTTCTTATTGACGATGAAACACAGAAATTGCATCGAATTTAATACAAAATTTACAATGCCGACTTAAGTACAAGAGGACTGACACTCTCACTTTCTACGATTTGAACCTCTCCTGTGAGTCCAGTTTTAGAATCCGATGCTTCACTTTAGGTTTGCTGAAAACCTTGCACCTTCTTGTAGACGATGAATAACAGAAATTGCATCAGAAATTAATACAAAAGGCACAATGCCGACTTAAGTACAAGAGGACTGACACTCTCACTTTCTACGACTTGAACCTCTTCTGTGAGTCCAGTTTTGGATTCCGATGCTTTACTTCAGGTTTACTGTATCCCTTGGACCTTGCTATTGACGATGAAACACAGAAATTGCATCCGAATTTAATACAAAAGGCACAACGCCGACTTAAGTGCAAGAGGACTGACACTCTCACTTTCTGCGATTTGAACGTCTCCTGTGAGTCCAGTTATAGTTTCCGATGCTTCACTTCAGGTTTACTGTATCCCTTAGACTGTATCCCTTAGACCTTCTTATTGACGATGAAACACAGAAATTGCATCGAATTTAATACAAAATTTACAATGCCGACTTAAGTACAAGAGGACTGACACTCTCACTTTCTACGATTTGAACTTCTCCTGTGAGTCCAGTTTTAGATTCCGATGATTCACTTCAGGTTTACTGTATACCTTGCACCTTCTTATAGACGATGAAACACAGAAATTACATCCGAATTTAATACAAAAGGCAGAATGCCGACTTAAGTACAAGAGGACTGACACTCTCACTTTCTATGATTTGAACCTCTCCTGTGAGTCCAGTTTTAGATTCCGATGCTTCACTTCAGGTTTACTGTATACCTTGCACCTTCTAATTAACGATGAAACACAGAAATTGCGTCCGAATTTAATACAAATGGCACAACGCCGACTAAAGTGCAAGAGGACTGACACTCTCAATTTCTACGATTTGAACCTCTCTTGTGAGTCCAGTTTTATATTCCCATGCTTCACTTCAGGTTTATTGTATACCTTGCAAATTCTAATTGACGATGAAACACAGAAATTGCATCCGAATTTAATACAAAAGGCAAAATGCCGACTTAAGTACAAGAGGACTGATACTCCCACTTTCTACGATTTGAACCTCTCCTGTGAGTCTAGTTTCAGATTCCGATGCTTCACTTCAGGTTTACTGTATACCTTGCACCGTCTTATTGTCGATGAAACACAGAAATTATATCCGAATTTAATACGAAAGGCAAAATACCGACTTAAGTACAAGAGGACTGACACTCTCACTTTCTACGATTTAAACCTCTCCTGTGAGTCCAGTTTTAGATTCCGATGCTTCACTTCAGGTTTACTGTATCCCTTTTACCTTCTTATTGACAATGAAACACAGAAATTGCATCCGAATTTAATGCAAAAGGCACAATGCCGACTTAAGTACACGAGGACAGACACTCTCACTTTCTACGATTTTAACTTCTCCTGTGAGTCCAGTTTTTGATCTCGATTCTTCACTTCAGGTTTACTGTATACCCTGCACCTTCTTATTGACGATGAAACACAGAGTTTGCATCCGAATTTAATACAAAAGGCACAATGCCGACTTAAGTACAAGAGGACTGATACTCTCACTTTCTACGATTTGATTCTCTCCTTTGAGTCCAGTTTCAGATTCCGATGCTTCACTTCAGGTTTACTGTATACCTAGCACCTTCTTATTGACGATGAAGCACAGAAATTTCATTCGAATTTAATACAAAAGGCACAATGCCGACTTAAGTACAAGAGGACTGACACTCTCACTTTCTATGATTTGAACCTCTCCTGTGAGACCAGTCATTGAGTCCGATGCTTCACTTCAGGTTTACTGTATCCCTTGGACCCTCTTATTGACGATGAAACACAGAAATTGCATGCAATTTAATACAAAAGGCACAATGCCGACTTAAATACAAGAGGACAGACACTCTCACTTTCTACGATTTGAAACTCTCCTGTGAGTCCAGTTTTAGATTCCGATGCTTCACTTCAGGTTTGGTGCATCCCTTGGACCTTCTTATTGACGATGAAACACAGAAATTACATCCGAATTTAATACAAAAGGCACAATGTCGACTTAAGTACAAGAGGACTGACACTCTAACTTTTTTTGGTTTGAACCTCTCCAGCGAGTCCAGTTTTAGATTCCGATGCTTCACTTCAGGTTTACTGTATACCTTGCACCTTCTTATTGACGAAGAAACACAGAAATTGCAACCGAATTTAATACAAAAGGCAAAATGCCTACTTAAGTACAAGAGGACTGACACTCACACTTTCTAAGATTTGAACCTCTCCTGTGAGTTCAGTTTTAGATTCCGATACTTCACTTCAGGTTTACTGTTTCAATTGGACCTTCTTATTGACGATGAAACATAGAAATTGCATCAGAATTTAATACAAAAGGCACAATGCCGACTTAAGTACACGAGGACAGACACTTTCACTTTGTACGATTTTAACGTCTCCTGTGAGTCCAGTTTTTGATTCCGATGCTTCACTTCAGGTTTACTGTATACCCTGCACCTTCTTATTGACGATGAAACACAGAAAATGCATCCGAATTTAATACAAAAGGCACAATGCCGACTTCAGTAAAAGAGGACTGACACTCTCACTTTCTATGATTTGAACCTCTCCTGCGAGTCCAGTTTTAGATTCCGATGCTACACTTCAGGTTTACTGTATCCCTTCGACCTTCTTAGTGACGATGAAACACAGAAATTGCATCCGAATTCAATACAAAAGGCACAATGCCGACTTAAGTAGAAGAGGACTGACACTCTAACTTTCTATGATTGGAACCTCTCCTGCGAGTCCAGTTTTAGATTCCGATGCTTCACGTCAGGTTTACTGTATCCCTTGGACCTTCTTATTGACGATGAAACACAGAAATTACATCCGAATTTAAAACTAAAGGCACAATGCCGACTTAAGTACAAGAGGACTGACACTCTAACTTTCTATGATTTGAACCCCTCCTGCGAGTCCAGTTTTAGATTCCGATGATACACTTCAGGTTTACTGTATACCTTGCACATTCGTAATGACGATGAATCACAGAAATTGCATCCGAATTTAATACAAAAGGCACAATGCCGACTTCAGTAAAAGAGGACTGACACTCTCACTTTCTATGATTTGAACCTCTCCTGAGAGTGCACTTTTTGATTCCGATCCTTCACTTCAGGTTTACTATATACCTTGCACCTTCTTATTGACGATGAATAAAAGTAATTGCATCTGAAATTAATACAAAAGGCACAATGCCGACTTAAGTGCAAGAGGACTGACACTCTAACTTTCTACGATTTTAACCTCTCCTGTGAGTCCAGTTTTAGATTCCGATGCTTCACTTCAGGTTTACTGTATCCTTATGACCTTCTTATTGACGATGAAACACAGAAATTATATCCGAATTTAATACAAATGGCACAATGCCGTCTTAAGTAAAAGAGGACTGACACTCTCACTTTCTATGATTTGAACCTCTCCTGTAAGTCCAGTTTTAGATTCAGATGCTTCACATCAGGTATACTGTATACCTTGCACCTTCCTATGGACGATGAATCACAGAAATTGCATCCGAAATTAATACAAAATTCACAATGCCGACTTAAGTACAAGAGGACTGACACTCTCACTTTCTACGATTTTAACCTCTCCTGTGAGTCCAGTTTTAGATTCCGATGCTTCACTTCAGGTTTACTGTATCCCTTGGACCTTCTTATTGATGATGAAACACAGAAATTGCATCCGAATTTAATACAAAAGGCACATTACCGACTTAAGTACAAGAGGACTGACTCTCTACCTTTCAATGCTTTGAACCTCTCCTGTGAGTCCAGTTTTAGATTCCGATGCTTCACTTCATGTTTACGGTATACCTTGGACTTTCTTATTTGCGATGAAACACAGAGTTTGCATCCGAATTTAATACAAAAGGCACAATGCCGACTTAAGTAAAAGAGGACTGACACTCTCACTTTCTACGATTTGAACCTCTCCTTTGAGTCCATATTCAGATTCCGATGCTTCACTTCAGGATTACTGTATACCTTGCACCTTCTTATTGACGATGAAGCACAGAAATTGCATTCGAATTTAATACAAAGGGCACAATGCCGACTTAAGTACAAGAGGACTGACACTCTCACTTTCTATGATTTGAACCTCTCCTGTGAGTCCCGTTTTAAATTCCGATGCTTCACTTCAGGCTTACTGTATACCTTGCACCTTCTAATTGACGATGAAACACAGAAATTGCATCCGAATTTAATACAAATGGCACAACGCCGACTTAAGTACAAGATCACTGACACTCTACGTTTCTATGCTTTGAACCTCTCCTGTGAGTCCAGTTTTAGATTCCGATGCTTCACTTCATGTTTACTGTATCCCTTGGACCTTCTTATTCACGATGAAACACAGAAATTGCATCCGAATTTAATACAAAAGGCACAATGCCGACTTAAGTAAAAGAGGACTGACACTCTCACTTTCTTTGATTTGAACCTCTCCTGTGAGTCCAGTTTTAGATTCCGATGCTTCACTTCTGGTTTACTGTATACCTTGCAACCAACTATTGACGATGAATCACAGAAATTGCATCCGAAATTAATACAAAAGGCACAATGCCGACTTACGTACAAGTGGACTGGCACTCTCACTTTCTAGGATTTTAACCTCTTCTGTGAGTCCAGTTTTAGATTCCGATGCTTCACTTCAGGATTACTGTATCCCTAGGACCTACTTAGTGACGATGAAACACAGATATTGCATCTGAATTTAATACAAAAGGCACAATGCCGACTTAAGTATATGAGGACATACACTCTCACTTTCTACGATTTTAACCTCTCCTGTGAGTCCAGTTTTAGATTCCGATGCTTCACTTCAGGTATACTATATCCCTTGGACCTTCTTATTGACGATGAAACACAGAAATTGCATCCGAATTTAATACAAAATGCACAATGCCGACTTAAGTACAAGAGGACTGACCTTTTAACTTTCTATGATTTGAACCTCTCCTGCGAGTCCAGTTTTAGATTCCGATGCTTCACTTCAGGTTTACTGTATACCATGCACCTTCTTATTTACGATGAAACACAGAAATTGCATCCGAATTTAATACAAAAGGCAAAATGCCGACTTAAGTACAAGAGGACTGACACACTCACTTTCTGCGATTTGAACCTCTTCTGTGAGTCCAGTTTTCGATTCCGATGCTTTACTTTAGGATTACTGTATCCCTTGGACCTTCCTATTGACGATGAAACACAGAAATTGCATCCGAATTTAATACAAAAGGCACAACGCCGACTTAAGTGCAAGAGGACTGACACTCTCACTTTCTACGATTTGAACCTCTTCTGTGAGTCCAGTTTTCGATTCCGATGCCTCACTTCAGGTTTACTGTGTACCTTGCACCTTCTTATTGGCGATGAAACACAAAAATTGCATCCGAATTTAATACAAAAGGCAGAATGCCGACTTAAGTACAAGAGGATGGACACTGTCACTTTCTACGATTTGAACGTCTCCTGTGAGTCCAGTTTTAGATTCCGATGCTTCACTTCAGGTTTACTGTATCCCTTGGACCTACGTAGTGACGATGAAACACAGAAATTGAATCCGAATTTGATACAAAAGGCTCAATGCCGACTTAAGTAAAAGAGGAGTGCCAGTCTCACATTCTATGATTTGAACCTCTCCTGTGAGTCCAGTTTTAGATTCCGATGCTTCACTTCAGGTTTGCTGTATACCTTGCACCTTCTTGTTGACGATGAATAACAGAAATTGCATCAGAAATTAATACAAAAGGCCCAATGCCGACTTAAGTACAAGAGGACTGACACTCTCACTTTCTACGATTTGAACCTCTTCTGTGAGTCCGGTTTTGGATTCCGATGCTTCACTTCAGGTTTACTGTATCCCTTGGACCTTCTTATTGACGATGAGACACAGAAATTGCATCCGAATTTAATACAAAAGGCACATTGCCGACTTAAGTACAAGAGGACTGACACTCTAACTTTCTATGTTTTGAACCTCTCCTGTGTGTCCAGTTTTAGATTCCGATGCTTTACTTCATGTTTTCTGTATACCTTTGACCTTCTTATTGACGATGAAACACAGAGTTTGCATCCGAATTTAATAAAAAAATCACAATGCCGACTTAAGTACAAGAGGACTGACACTCTCACTTTCTACGATTCGAACCTCTCCTTTGAGTCCAGTTTCAGATTCCGATGCTTCACTTCAGGTTTACTGTATACCTTGCACCTTCTTATTGACGATGAAACACAGAAATTACATCCGAATTTAATACAAAAGGCACAATGCCGACTTAAGTACAAGAGGACTGACACTCTCACTTTCTATGATTTGAACCTCTCCTGTGAGTCCAGTTTTAGATTCCGATGCTTCACTTCAGGTTTACTGTATACCTTGCACCTTCTAATTGACGATGAAACACAGAAATTGCGTCCGAATTTAATACTAATGGCACAACGCCGACTAAAATGCAAGAGGACTGACACTCTCACTTCTACGATTTGAACCTCTCCTGTAAGTCCAGTTATAGATTCCGATGCTTCACTTCAGGTTTACTGTATACCTTAGACCTTCTTATTGACGATGAAACACAGAAATTTCATCGAATTTAATTCAAAAGGCACAATGCCGACTTAAGTACAAGAGGACTGACACTCTCACTTTCTATGATTTGAACCTCTCCTGTGAGACCAGTCATTGATTCCGATGCTTCACTTCAGGTTTACTGTATCCCTTGGACCCTCTTATTGACGATGAAACACAGAAATTGCATCCAATTTAATACAAAAGGCACAATGCCGACTTAAATACAAGAGGACAGACACTCTCACTTTCTACGATTTGAAACTCTCCTGTGAGTCCAGTTTTAGATTCCGATGCTTCACTTCAGGTTTGGTGCATCCCTTGGACCTTCTTATTGACGATGAAACACAGAAATTACATCCGAATTTAACACAAAAGGCACAATGTCGACTTAAGTACAAGAGGACTGACACTCTAACTTTTTTTGGTTTGAACCTCTCCAGCGAGTCCAGTTTAGATTCCGATGCTTCACTTCAGGTTTACTGTATACCTTGCACCTTCTTATTGACGAAGAAACACAGAAATTGCAACCGAATTTAATACAAAAGGCAAAATGCCTACTTAAGTACAAGAGGACTGACACTCACACTTTCTAAGATTTGAACCTCTCCTGTGAGTTCAGTTTTAGATTCCGATACTTCACTTCAGGTTTACTGTTTCAATTGGACCTTCTTATTGACGATGAAACATAGAAATTGCATCAGAATTAATACAAAAGGCACAATGCCGACTTAAGTACACGAGGACAGACACTTTCACTTTGTACGATTTTAACGTCTCCTGTGAGTCCAGTTTTTGATTCCGATGCTTCACTTCAGGTTTACTGTATACCCTGCACCTTCTTATTGACGATGAAACACAGAAAATGCATCCGAATTTAATACAAAAGGCACAATGCCGACTTCAGTAAAAGAGGACTGACACTCTCACTTTCTATGTTTTGAACCTCTCCTGTGAGTGCACTTTTTGATTCCGATCCTTCACTTCAGGTTTACTATACACCTTGCACCTTCTTATTGACGATGAATAAAAGTAATTGCATCTGAAATTAATACAAAAGGCACAATGCCGACTTAAGTGCAAGAGGACTAACACTCTAACTTTCTACGATTTTAACCTCTCCTGTGAGTCCAGTTTTAGATTCCGATGCTTCACTTCAGGTTTACTGTATCCTTATGACCTTCTTATTGACGATGAAACACAGAAATTGAATCCGAATTTAATACAAATGGCACAATGCCGTCTTAAGTAAAAGAGGACTGACACTCTCACTTTCTATGATTTGAACCTCTCCTGTAAGTCCAGTTTTAGATTCAGATGCTTCACATCAGGCATACTGTATACCTTGCACCTTCCTATGGACGATGAATCACAGAAATTGCATCCGAAATTAATACAAAATTCACCAATGCCGACTTAAGTACAAGAGGACTGACACTCTCACTTTCTACGATTTTAACCTCTCCTGTGAGTCCAGTTTTAGATTCCGATGCTTCACTTCAGGTTTACTGTATCCCTTGGACCTTCTTATTGATGATGAAACACAGAAATTGCATCCGAATTTAATACAAAAGGGCACATTACCGACTTAAGTACAAGAGGACTGACTCTCTAACCTTTCAATGTTTTGAACCTCTCCTGTGAGTCCAGTTTTAGATTCCGATGCTTCACTTCATGTTTACGGTATACCTTGGACTTTCTTATTTGCGATGAAACACAGAGTTTGCATCCGAATTTAATACAAAAGGCACAATGCCGACTTAAGTAAAAGAGGACTGACACTCTCACTTTCTACGATTTGAACCTCTCCTTTGAGTCCATATTCAGATTCTGATGCTTCACTTCAGGATTACTGTATACCTTGCACCTTCTTATTGACGATGAAGCACAGAAATTGCATTCGAATTTAATACAAAGGGCACAATGCCGACTTAAGTAAAAGAGGACTGACACTCTCACTTTCTATGATTTGAACCTCTCCTGTGAGTCCCGTTTTAAATTCCGATGCTTCACTTCAGGCTTACTGTATACCTTGCACCTTCTAATTGACGATGAAACACAGAAATTGCATCCGAATTTAATACAAATGGCACAACGCCGACTTAAGTACAAGATCACTGACACTCTACGTTTCTATGCTTTGAACCTCTCCTGTGAGTCCAGTTTTAGATTCGATGCTTCACTTCATGTTTACTGTATCCCTTGGACCTTCTTATTCACGATGAAACACAGAAATTGCATCCGAATTTAATACAAAAGGCACAATGCCGACTTAAGTAAAAGAGGACTGACACTCTCACTTTCTTTGATTTGAACCTCTCCTGTGAGTCCAGTTTTAGATTCCGATGCTTCACTTCTGGTTTACTGTATACCTTGCAACCAACTATTGACGATGAATCACAGAAATTGCATCCGAAATTAATACAAAAGGCACAATGCCGACTTACGTACAAGTGGACTGGCACTCTCACTTTCTAGGAATTTAACCTCTCCTGTGAGTCCAGTTTTAGATTCCGATGCTTCACTTCAGGTTTACTGTATCCCTAGGACCTACTTAGTGACGATGAAACACAGATATTGCATCTGAATTTAATACAAAAGGCACAATGCCGACTTAAGTATATGAGGACATACACTCTCACTTTCTACGATTTTAACCTCTCCTGTGAGTCCAGTTTTAGATTCCGATGCTTCACTTCAGGTATACTATATCCCTTGGACCTTCTTATTGACGATGAAACACAGAAATTGCATCCGAATTTAATACAAAATGCACAATGCCGACTTAAGTACAAGAGGACTGACCTTTTAACTTTCTATGATTTGAACCTCTCCTGCGAGTCCAGTTTTAGATTCCGATGCTTCACTTCAGGTTTACTGTATACCATGCACCTTCTTATTTACGATGAAACACAGAAATTGCATCCGAATTTAATACAAAAGGCAAAATGCCGACTTAAGTACAAGAGGACTGACACACTCACTTTCTGCGATTTGAACCTATTCTGTGAGTCCAGTTTTCGATTCCGATGCTTTACTTTAGGATTACTGTATCCCTTGGACCTTCCTATTGACGATGAAACACAGAAATTGCATCCGAATTTAATACAAAAGGCACAACGCCGACTTAGTGCAAGAGGACTGACACTCTCACTTTCTACGATTTGAACCTCTTCTGTGAGTCCAGTTTTTCGATTCCGATGCCTCACTTCAGGTTTACTGTGTACCTTGCACCTTCTTATTGGCGATGAAACACAAAAATTGCATCCGAATTTAATACAAAAGGCAGAATGCCGACTTAAGTACAAGAGGATGGACACTGTCACTTTCTACGATTTGAACGTCCTCCTGTGAGTCCAGTTTTAGATTCCGATGCTTCACTTCAGGTTTACTGTATCCCTTGGACCTACGTAGTGACGATGAAACACAGAAATTGAATCCGAATTTGATACAAAAGGCTCAATGCCGACTTAAGTAAAAGAGGAGTGCCAGTCTCACATTCTATGATTTGAACCTCTCCTGTGAGTCCAGTTTTAGATTCCGATGCTTCACTTCAGGTTTGCTGTATACCTTGCACCTTCTTGTTGACGATGAATAACAGAAATTGCATCAGAAATTAATACAAAAGGCCCAATGCCGACTTAAGTACAAGAGGGCTGACACTCTCACTTTCTACGATTTGAACCTCTTCTGTGAGTCCGGTTTTGGATTCCGATGCTTCACTTCAGGTTTACTGTATCCCTTGGACCTTCTTATTGACGATGAGACACAGAAATTGCATCCGAATTTAATACAAAAGGCACATTGCCGACTTAAGTACAAGAGGACTGACACTCTAACTTTCTATGTTTTGAACCTCTCCTGTGTGTCCAGTTTTAGATTCCGATGCTTTACTTCATGTTTTCTGTATACCTTTGACCTTCTTATTGACGATGAAACACAGAGTTTGCATCCGAATTTAATAAAAAAATCACAATGCCGACTTAAGTACAAGAGGACTGACACTCTCACTTTCTACGATTCGAACCTCTCCTTTGAGTCCAGTTTCAGATTCCGATGCTTCACTTCAGGTTTACTGTATACCTTGCACCTTCTTATTGACGATGAAACACAGAAATTACATCCGAATTTAATACAAAAGGCACAATGCCGACTTAAGTACAAGAGGACTGACACTCTCACTTTCTATGATTTGAACCTCTCCTGTAAGTCCAGTTATAGATTCCGATGCTTCACTTCAGGTTTACTGTATACCTTAGACCTTCTTATTGACGATGAAACACAGAAATTTCATCGAATTTAATTCAAAAGGCACAATGCCGACTTAAGTACAAGAGGACTGACACTCCTCACTTTCTATGATTTGAACTTCTCCTGCGAGTCCAGTTTTAGATTCCGATGCTTCACTTCAGGTTTACTGTATACCTTGCACCTTCTTATTGACGATGAAACACAGAAATTGCATCCGAATTTAATGCAAAAGACAAGATGCCGACTTAAGTACAAGAGGACTGAAACTCTCTCTTTCTACGATTTGAACCTCTCCTGTGAGTCCAGTTTTAGATTCCGATGCTTCACTTCAGGTTTACTGTATCCCTTGGACCCTACTTAGTGACAATGAAACACAGAAATTGCACCCGAATTTAATACAAAAGGCACAATGCCGACTTAAGTAAAAGAGGACTGCCACTCTCACTTTCTATGATTTGAACCCTTCCTGTGAGTCCAGTTTTAGATTCCGATGCTTCACTTCAGGTTTGCTGTATACCTTGCACCTTCTTGTTGACGATGAATAACAGAAATTGCATCAGAAATTAATACAAAAGGCACAATGCCGACTTAAGTACATGAGGACACACCCTCTCACTTTCTACGATTTGAACCACTTCTGTGAGTCCAGTTTTGGATTCCGATGTTTCACTTCAGGTTTACTGTATCCCTTGGACCTTCTCATTGACGATGAAACACAGAAATTGCTTCCGAATTTAAAACAAAAGGCACATTGCCGACTTAAGTACAAGAGGACTGACACTCTACTTTTCTATGCTTTGAACCTCTCCTGTGAGTCCAGTTTTAGATTCCGATGCTTCACTTCATGTTTACTGTATACCTTGGACCTTCTTATTGACGATGAAACACAGAGTTTGCATCCGAATTTAATACAAAAGGCACAATGCTGACTTAAGTACAAGTGGATTGACACTCTCACTTTCTACGATTTGAACCTATCCTTTGAGTCCAGTTTCAGATTCCGATGCTTCACTTCAGGTTTACTGTATACCTTGCACCTTCTTATTGACGATGAAGCACAGAAATTGCATCCGAATTTAATACAAAAGGCACAATGCCGACTTAAGTAAAAGAGGACTGACACTCTCACTTTATTTGATTTGAACCGCTCCTGTGAGTCCAGTTTTAGATTCTGATGCTTCACTTCTGGTTTACTGTATACCTTGCACCCAACTATTGACGATGAATCACAGAAATTGCATCCGAAATTAATACAAAAGGCACAATGCCGACTTAAGTACAAGTGGACTGGCACTCTCACTTTCTATGATTTGAACCTCTCCTGTAAGTCCAGTTTTAGATTCATATGCTTCACATCAGGTATACTGTATACCTTGCACCTTCCTATGGACGATGAATCACAGAAATTGCATCCGAAATTAATACAAAATTCACAATGCCGACTTAAGTACAAGAGGACTGACACTCTCACTTTCTACGATTTTAACCTCTCCTGTGAGTCCAGTTTTAGATTCCGATGCTTCACTTCAGGTTTACTGTATCCCTTGGACCTTCTTATTGATGATGAAACACAGAAATTGCATCCGAATTTAATACAAAAGGCACATTACCGACTTAAGTACAAGAGGACTGACTCTCTACCTTTCAATGCTTTGAACCTCTCCTGTGAGTCCAGTTTTAGATTCCGATGCTTCACTTCATGTTTACGGTATACCTTGGACTTTCTTATTTGCGATGAAACACAGAGTTTGCATCCGAATTTAATACAAAAGGCACAATGACGACTTAAGTAAAAGAGGACTGACACTCTCACTTTCTACGATTTGAACCTCTCCTTTGAGTCCATATTCAGATTCCGATGCTTCACTTCAGGATTACTGTATACCTTGCACCTTCTTATTGACGATGAAGCACAGAAATTGCATTCGAATTTAATACAAAGGGCACAATGCCGACTTAAGTACAAGAGGACTGACACTCTCACTTTCTATGATTTGAACCTCTCCTGTGAGTCCAGTTTTAAATTCCGATGCTTCACTTCAGGCTTACTGTATACCTTGCACCTTCTAATTGACGATGAAACACAGAAATTGCATCCGAATTTAATACAAATGGCACAACGCCGACTTAAGTACAAGATCACTGACACTCTACGTTTCTATGCTTTGAACCTCTCCTGTGAGTCCAGTTTTAGATTCCGATGCTTCACTTCATGTTTACTGTATCCCTTGGACCTTCTTATTCACGATGAAACACAGAAATTGCATCCGAATTTAATACAAAAGGCACAATGCCGACTTAAGTAAAAGAGGACTGACACTCTCACTTTCTTTGATTTGAACCTCTCCTGTGAGTCCAGTTTTAGATTCCGATGCTTCACTTCTGGTTTACTGTATACCTTGCAACCAACTATTGACGATGAATCACAGAAATTGCATCCGAAATTAATACAAAAGGCACAATGCCGACTTAAGTACAAGTGGACTGGCACTCTCACTTTCTAGGATTTTAACCTCTCCTGTGAGTCCAGTTTTAGATTCCGATGCTTCACTTCAGGTTTACTGTATCCCTAGGACCTACTTAGTGACGATGAAACACAGATATTGCATCTGAATTTAATACAAAAGGCACAATGCCGACTTAAGTATATGAGGACATACACTCTCACTTTCTACGATTTTAACCTCTCCTGTGAGTCCAGTTTTAGATTCCGATGCTTCACTTCAGGTTTACTATTTCCCTTGGACCTTCTTATTGACGATGAAACACAGAAATTGCATCCGAATTTAATACAAAATGCACAATGCCGACTTAAGTACAAGAGGACTGACCTTTTAACTTTCTATGATTTGAACCTCTCCTGCGAGTCCAGTTTTAGATTCCGATGCTTCACTTCAGGTTTACTGTATACCATGCACCTTCTTATTTACGATGAAACACAGAAATTGCATCCGAATTTAATACAAAAGGCAAAATGCCGACTTAAGTACAAGAGGACTGACACTCTCACTTTCTACGATTTGAACCTCTTCTGTGAGTCCAGTTTTCGATTCCGATGCTTTACTTCAGGATTACTGTATCCCTTGGACCTTCCTATTGACGATGAAACACAGAAATTGCATCCGAATTTAATACAAAAGGCACAACGCCGACTTAAGTGCAAGAGGACTGACACTCTCACTTTCTACGATTTGAACCTCTTCTGTGAGTCCAGTTTTCGATTCCGATGCCTCACTTCAGGTTTACTGTGTACCTTGCACCTTCTTATTGGCGATGAAACACAAAAATTGCATCCGAATTTAATACAAAAGGCAGAATGCCGACTTAAGTACAAGAGGATGGACACTGTCACTTTCTACGATTTGAACGTCTCCTGTGAGTCCAGTTTTAGATTCCGATGCTTCACTTCAGGTTTACTGTATCCCTTGGACCTACGTAGTGACGATGAAACACAGAAATTGCATCCGAATTTGATACAAAAGGCTCAATGCCGACTTAAGTAAAAGAGGAGTGCCAGTCTCACATTCTATGATTTGAACCTCTCCTGTGAGTCCAGTTTTAGATTCCGATGCTTCACTTCAGGTTTGCTGTATACCTTGCACCTTCTTGTTGACGATGAATAACAGAAATTGCATCAGAAATTAATACAAAAGGCCCAATGCCGACTTAAGTACAAGAGGACTGACACTCTCACTTTCTACGATTTGAACCTCTTCTGTGAGTCCGGTTTTGGATTCCGATGCTTCACTTCAGGTTTACTGTATCCCTTGGACCTTCTTATTGACGATGAGACACAGAAATTGCATCCGAATTTAATACAAAAGGCACATTGCCGACTTAAGTACAAGAGGACTGACACTCTAACTTTCTATGTTTTGAACCTCTCCTGTGTGTCCAGTTTTAGATTCCGATGCTTTACTTCATGTTTTCTGTATACCTTTGACCTTCTTATTGACGATGAAACACAGAGTTTGCATCCGAATTTAATAAAAAAATCACAATGCCGACTTAAGTACAAGAGGACTCACACTCTCACTTTCTACGATTCGAACCTCTCCTTTGAGTCCAGTTTCAGATTCCGATGCTTCACTTCAGGTTTACTGTATACCTTGCACCTTCTTATTGACGATGAAACACAGAAATTACATCCGAATTTAATACAAAAGGCACAATGCCGACTTAAGTACAAGAGGACTGACACTCTCACTTTCTATGATTTGAACCTCTCCTGTGAGTCCAGTTTTAGATTCCGATGCTTCACTTCAGGTTTACTGTATACCTTGCACCTTCTAATTGACGATGAAACACAGAAATTGCGTCCGAATTTAATACTAATGGCACAACGCCGACTAAAATGCAAGAGGACTGACACTCTCACTTTCTACGATTTGAACCTCTCCTGTAAGTCCAGTTATAGATTCCGATGCTTCACTTCAGGTTTACTGTATACCTTAGACCTTCTTATTGACGATGAAACACAGAAATTTCATCGAATTTAATTCAAAAGGCACAATGCCGACTTAAGTACAAGAGGACTGACACTCTCACTTTCTATGATTTGAACTTCTCCTGCGAGTCCAGTTTTAGATTCCGATGCTTCACTTCAGGTTTACTGTATACCTTGCACCTTCTTATTGACGATGAAACACAGAAATTGCATCCGAATTTAATGCAAAAGACAAGATGCCGACTTAAGTACAAGAGGACTGAAACTCTCTCTTTCTACGATTTGAACCTCTCCTGTGAGTCCAGTTTTAGATTCCGATGCTTCACTTCAGGTTTACTGTATCCCTCGGACCTACTTAGTGACAATGAAACACAGAAATTGCACCCGAATTTAATACAAAAGGCACAATGCCGACTTAAGTAAAAGAGGACTGCCACTCTCACTTTCTATGATTTGAACCCTTCCTGTGAGTCCAGTTTTAGATTCCGATGCTTCACTTCAGGTTTGCTGTATACCTTGCACCTTCTTGTTGACGATGAATAACAGAAATTGCATCAGAAATTAATACAAAAGGCACAATGCCGACTTAAGTACATGAGGACACACCCTCTCACTTTCTACGATTTGAACCACTTCTGTGAGTCCAGTTTTGGATTCCGATGCTTCACTTCATGTTTACTGTATACCTTGGACCTTCTTATTGACGATGAAACACAGAGTTTGCATCCGAATTTAATACAAAAGGCACAATGCTGACTTAAGTACAAGAGGATTGACACTCTCACTTTCTACGATTTGAACCTCTCCTTTGAGTCCAGTTTCAGATTCCGATGCTTCACTTCAGGTTTACTGTATACCTTGCACCTTCTTATTGACGATGAAGCACAGAAATTGCATCCGAATTTAATACAAAAGGCACAATGCCGACTTAAGTAAAAGAGGACTGACACTCTCACTTTATTTGATTTGAACCTCTCCTGTGAGTCCAGTTTTAGATTCTGATGCTTCACTTCTGGTTTACTGTATACCTTGCACCCAACTATTGACGATGAATCACAGAAATTGCATCCGAAATTAATACAAAAGGCACAATGCCGACTTAAGTACAAGTGGACTGGCACTCTCACTTTCTAGGATTTTAACCTCTCCTGTGAGTCCAGTTTTAGATTCCGATGCTTCACTTCAGGTTTACTGCATCCCTAGGACCTACTTAGTGACGATGAAACACAGAAATTGCATCTGAATTTAATACAAAAGGCACAATGCCGACTTAAGTATATGAGGACATACACTCTCACTTTCTACGATTTTAACCTCTCCTGTGAGTCCAGTTTTAGATTCCGATGCTTCACTTCAGGTTTACTATATCCCTTGGACCTTCTTATTGACGATGAAACACAGAAATTGCATCCGAATTTAATACAAAATGCACAATGCCGACTTAAGTACAAGAGGACTGACCTTTTAACTTTCTATGATTTGAACCTCTCCTGCGAGTCCAATTTTAGATTCCGATGCTTCACTTCAGGTTTACTGTATACCATGCACCTTCTTATTTACGATGAAACACAGAAATTGCATCCGAATTTAATACAAAAGGCAAAATGCCGACTTAAGTACAAGAGGACTGACACTCTCACTTTCTACGATCTGAACCTCTTCTGTGAGTCCAGTTTTCGATTCCGATGCTTTACTTCAGGATTACTGTATCCCTTGGACCTTCCTATTGACGATGAAACACAGACATTGCATCCGAATTTAATACAAAAGGCACAACGCCGACTTAAGTGCAAGAGGACTGACACTCTCACTTTCTACGATTTGAACTTCTTCTGTGAGTCCAGTTTTCGATTCCGATGCCTCACTTCAGGTTTACTGTGTACCTTGCACCTTCTTATTGGCGATGAAACACAAAAATTGCATCCGAATTTAATACAAAAGGCAAAATGCCGACTTAAGTACAGGAGGAATGACACTCTCACTTTCTACGATTTGAACCTCTCCTGCGAGTGCAGTTTTAGATTCCGATGCTTCACTTCAGGTTTACTGTATCCCTTGGACCTACGTAGTGACGATGAAACACAGAAATTGCATCCGAATTTAATACAAAAGGCTCAATGCCGACTTAAGTAAAAGAGGAGTGCCACTCTCACATTCTATGATTTGAACCTCTCCTGTGAGTCCAGTTTTAGATTCCGATGCTTCACTTCAGGTTTGCTGTATACCTTGCACCTTCTTGTTGACGATGATTTACAGAAATTGCATCAGAAATTAATACAAAAGGCCCAATGCCGACTTAAGTACAAGAGGACTGACACTCTCACTTTCTATGATTTGAACCTCTCCTGTGAGTCCAGTTTTAGATTCCGATGCTTCACATCAGGTTTACTGTATACCTTGCACCTTCTAATTGACGATGAAACACAGAAATTGCGTCCGAATTTAATACTAATGGCACAACGCCGACTAAAGTGCAAGAGGACTGACACTCTCACTTTCTACGATTTGAACCTCTCCTGTAAGTCCAGTTATAGATTCCGATGCTTCACTTCAGGTTTACTGTATTCCTTAGACCTTCTTATTGACGATGAAACACAGAAATTTTATCGAATCTAATTCAAAAGGCACAATGCCGGCTTAAGTACAAGAGGACTGACACTCTCACTTTCTATGATTTGAACTTCTCCTGCGAGTCCAGTTATAGATTCCGATGCTTCACTTCAGGTTTTCTGTATACCTTGCACCTTCTTATTGACGATGAAACACAGAAATTGCTTTCGAATTTAATACAAAAGACAAGATGCCGACTTAAGTACAAGAGGACGGACACTCTCTCTTTCTACGATTTGAACCTCTCCTGTGAGTCCAGTTTTAGATTCCGATGCTTCACTTCAGGTTTACTGTATCCCTTGGACCTACTTAGTGACAATGAAACACAGAAATTGCACCCGAATTTAATACAAAAGGCACAATGCCGACTTAAGTAAAAGAGGACTGACACTCTCACTTTCTATGATTTGAACCCTTCCTGTGAGTCCAGTTTTAGATTCCGATGCTTCACTTCAGGTTTGCTGTATACCTTGCACCTTCTTGTTGACGATGAATAACAGAAATTGCATCAGAAATTAATACAAAAGGCACAATGCCGACTTAAGTACATGAGGACACACCCTCTCACTTTCTACGATTTGAACCACTTCTGTGAATCCAGTTTTGGATTCCGATGTTTCACTTCAGGTTTACTGTATCCCTTGGACCTTCTTATTGACGATGAAACACAGAAATTGCTTCCGAATTTAAAACAAAAGGCACATTGCCGACTTAAGTACAAGAGGTCTGACACTCTACTTTTCTATGCTTTGAACCTCTCCTGAGAGTCCAGTTTCAGATTCCGATGCTTCACTTCATGTTTACTGTATACCTTGGACCTTCTTATTGACGATGAAACACAGAGTTTGCATCCGAATTTAATACAAAAGGCACAATGCTGACTTAAGTACAAGAGGATTGACACTCTCACTTTCTACGATTTGAACCTCTCCTTTGAGTCCAGTTTCAGATTCCGATGCTTCACTTCAGGTTTACTGTATACCTTGCACCTTCTTATTGACGATGAAGCACAGAAATTGCATTCGAATTTAATACAAAAGGCACAATGCCAACTTAAGTACAGAAGGACTGACACTTTCAATTTCTATGATTTGAACCTCCCCTGTGAGTCCAGTTATAGATTCCGATGCTTTACTTCAGGTTTACTGTATACCTTGGACCTTCTTATTGACGATGAAACACAGAAATTACATCCGAATTTAATACAAAAATCACAATGCCGACTTAAGTACAAGAGGACTGACACTCTAACTTTCTATGATTTGAACCTCTCCTGCGAGTCCAGTTTTAGATTCCGATGCTACACTTCAGGTTTACTGTATCCCTTGGACCTTCTTAGTGACGATGAAACACAGAAATTGCATCCGAATTTAATACAAAGGGCACAATGCCGACTTAAGTACAAGAGGACTAACACTCTCACTTTCTACGATTTGAACCTCTCCTGTGAGTCCAGTTTTAGATTCCGATGCTTCACTTCAGGTTTACTGTATCTCTTGGACCTTCTTATTGTCGATGAAACACAAAAATTGCATCGGTATTAAATTCAACATGCACAATGCCGACTTAAGTAAAAGAGGACTGACACTCTCACTTTCTATGATTTGAATCTCTCCTGTGGGCCCAGTTTTAGATTCCGATGCTTCACTTCAGGTTTGCTGTATACCTTGGACCTTCTTGTTGACGTTGAATAACAGAAATTGCATCAGAAATTAATACAAAAGGCACAATGCCGACTTAAGTACAAGAGGACTGACACTCGCACTTTCTACGATTTGAACCACTCCTGTGAGTCCAGTTTTAGATTCCGATGCTTCACTTCAGGTTTACTGTATCCCTAGGACCTACTTAGTGACGATGAAACACAGAAATTGCATCTGAATTTAATACAAAAGGCACAATGCCGACTTAAGTATACGAGGACTGACACTCTCACATTCGACGATTTGAACCTCTTCTGTGAGTCCAGTTTTGGATTCCGATGCTTTACTTCAGGTTTTTTGTATCCCTTGGACCTTCCTATTGACGATGAAACACAGAAATTGCATCCGAATTTAATACAAAAGGCACAACGCCGACTTAAGTGCAAGAGGAATGACACTCTCACTTTCTACGATTTGAACGTCTCCTGTGAGTCCAGTTATAGATTCCGATGCTTCGCTTCAGGTTTACTGTATCCCTTAGACTGGATCCCATAGACATTTTTATTGACGATGAAACACAGAAATAGCATCGAATTTAATACAAAATTTTCAATGCCGACTTAAGTACAAGAGGACTGACACTCTCACTTTCTACGATTTGAACCTCTCCTGTGAGTCCAGTTTTTGGTTTCCGATGCTTCACTTCAGGTTTACTGTATACCTTGCACCTTCTAAGTGACGATGAAACACAGAAATTGCGTCCGAATTTAATACAAATGGCACAACGCCGACTAAAGTGCAGGAGGACTGACACTCTCACTTTCTACGAATTGAACCTCTCCTGTAAGTCCAGTTATAGATTCCGATGCTTCACTTCAGGTTAACTGTATACCTTAGACCTTCTTATTGACGATGAAACACAGAAATTCCATCGAATTTAATTCAAATGCCACAATGCCGACTTAAGTACAAGAGGACTGACACACTCACTTTCTACGATTTGAACCTCTCCTGTGAGTCCAGTTTTAGATTTCGATGCCTCACTTCGGGTTTACTGTATCCCTTGGACCTTCTTATTGACGATGAAACACAGAAATTACATCCGAATTTAATACAAAGGCACAATGCCGACTTATGTACAAGAGGACTGACATTCTCACTTTCTATGATTTGAACTTCTCCTGCGAGTCCAGTATTAGATTCCGATGCTTCACTTCAGGTTTACTGTATACCTTGCACCTTCTTATTGACGATGAAACACAGAAATTGCATCCGAATTAATACAAAAGACAAAATGCCGACTTAAGTACAAGAGGACTGACACTCTCACTTTCTACGATTTGAACCTATCCTGTGAGTCCAGTTTTAGATTCCGATGCTTCACTTCAGGTTTACTGTATCCCTTGGACCTACTTAGTGACAATGAAACACAGAAATTGCACCCGAATTTAATACAAAAGGCACAATGCCGACTTAAGTAAAAGAGGAGTGCCACTCTCACTTTCTATGATTGGAACCCTTCCTGTGAGTCCAGTTTTAGATTCCGATGCTTCACTTCAGGTTTGCTGTATACCTTGCACCTTCTTGTTGACGATGAGTAACAGAAATTGCATCACAAATTAATACAAAAGGCACAATGCCGACTTAAGTAGATGAGGACTGACCCTCTCACTTTCTACGATTTGAACCTCTTCTGTGAGTCCAGTTTTGTATTTCGATGTTTCACTTCAGGTTTACTGTATCCCTTGGACCTTCTTATTGACGATGAAACACAGAAATTGCTTCCGAATTTAATACAAAAGACAAAATGCCGACTTAAGTACAGGGGGACTGACACTCTCACTTTCTACGATTTGAACCTCTCCTTTGAGTCCAGTTTCAGATTCCGATGCTTCACTGCAGGTTTACTGTATACCTTGCACCTTCTTATTGACGATGAAACACAGAAATTGCATTCGAATTTAATACAAAAGGCACAATGCCGACTTAAGTACAAGAGGACCTACACTCTCAATTTCTATGTTTTGAACTTCCCCTGTGAGTCCAGTTATAGATTCCGATGCTTCACTTCAGTTTTACTGTATACCTTGCACCTTCTAATTGACGATGAAACACAGAAATTGCATCGAATTTAATACAAAAGGCACAATGCCGACTTAAGTACAAGAGGACTGACACTCTAACATTCTATGATTGGAACCTCTCCTGCGAGTTCAGTTTTAGATTCCGATGCTTCACTTCAGGTTTGCTGTATCCCTTGGACCTTCTTATTGACGATGAAACACAGAAATTACATCCGAATTTAATACTAAAGGCACAATTCCGACTTAAGTACAAAAGGGCTGACACTAACTTTCTATGATTTGAACCTCTCCTGTGAGTCCAGTATTAGATTCTGATGCTTTTCTTCAGGTTTACTGTGACCCTTTGACCTTCTAATTGACGATGAAACACAGAAATTGCATCCGAATTTAATACAAAAGGCACAATGCCGACTTAAGTATACGAGGACAGACACTCTCACTTTCTACGATTTTAACCTCTCCAGTGAGTCCAGTTTTAGAGTCCGATGCTTAACTTCAGGTTTACTGTATACCTTGCAACTTCTTATTGACGATGAAACACAGAAATTGCATCCGAATTTAATTCAAAAGGCTCAATGCCGACTTAAGTAAAAGAGGACTGTCACTCTCACTTTCTATGATTTGAACCTATCCTGTGAGTCCAGTTTTAGATTCCGATGCTTCACTTCAGGTTTGCTGTATACCTTGCACCTTCTAGTTGACGATGAATAACAGAAATTGCATCAGAAATTAATACAAAAGGCACAATGCCGACATAAGTACAAGAGGACTGACACTCTCACTTTCTATGATTTGAACTTCTCTTGCGAGTCCAGTATTAGATTCCGATGCTTCACATCAGGTTTACTGTATACCTTGCACCTTCTTATTGACGATGAAACACAGAAATTGCATCCGAATTTAATACAAAAGACAAAATGCCGACTTAAGTACAAGAGGACTGACACTCTCACTTTCTACGATTTGAACCTCTCCTGTGAGTCCATTTTTAGATTCCGATGCTTCACTTCAGGTTTACTGTATCCCTTGGACCTACTTAGTGACAATGAAACACAGAAATTGCACCCAAATTTAATACAAAAGGCACAATGCCGACTTAAGTAAAAGAGGAGTGCCACTCTCACTTTCTATGATTTGAACCCTTCCTGTGAGTCCAGTTTTAGATTCCGAAGCTTCACTTCAGGTTTGCTGTATACCTTGCACCTTCTTGTTGACGATGAATAACAGAAATTGCATCAGAAATTAATACAAAAAGCACAATGCCGACTTAAGTAGATGAGGATTGACCCTCACACTTTCTACGATTTGAACCTCTTCTGTGAGTCCAGTTTTGTATTCCGATGTTTCACTTCAGGTTTACTGTTTCCCTTGGACCTTCTTATTGACGATGAAACACAGAAATTGCATCCGAATTTAATACAAAAGACAAAATGCCGACTTAAGTACAAGAGGACTGACACTCTCACTTTCTACAATTTGAACCTCTCCTTTG
Organism: Schistocerca piceifrons; assembly: GCF_021461385.2. Lineage (NCBI taxonomy): Eukaryota > Metazoa > Arthropoda > Insecta > Orthoptera > Acrididae > Schistocerca > Schistocerca piceifrons. The sequence goes on along the minus strand of NW_025727312.1, from coordinate 78,684 downwards.
AGTCCAGTTTCAGATTCCGATGCTTCACTTCAGGTTTACTGTATACCTTGCACCTTCTTATTGACGATGAAACACAGAAATTGCATTCGAATTTAATACAAAAGGCACAATGCCGACTTAAGTACAAGAGGACCTACACTCTCAAATTTCTATGATTTGAACCTCCCCTGTGAGTCCAGTTATAGATTCCGATGATTCACTTCAGGTTTACTGTATACCTTGCACCTTCTAATTGACGATGAAACACAGAAATTGCATCGAATTTAATACAAAAGGCACAATGCCGACTTAAGTACAAGGGGAGTGACACTCTCACTTTCTACGATTTGAACCTCTCCCGTGAGTCCAGTTTTAGATTCCGATGCTTCACTTCAGGTTTACTATATCCCTTTGAACTTCTTATTGACGATGAAACACAGAAATTACATCCGAATTTAATACAAAAGGCACAATGCCGACTTAAGTACAAGAGGACTGACACTCTAACTTCTTATGATTTGAACCTCTCCTGCGAGTCCAGTTTTAGATTCCGATGCCTCACTTCAGGTTTACTGTGTACCTTGCACCTTCCTATTGGCGATGAAACACAAAAATTGCATCCGGATTTAATACAAAAGGCAAAATGCCGACTTAAGTACAAGAGGACTGACACTGTCACTTTCTACGATTTGAACCTCTGCTGTAAGTCCAGTTTTAGATTCCGATGCTTCACTTCAGGTTTACAGTATCCCTTGGACCTACGTAGTGACGATGAAACACAGAAATTGCATCCAATTTTAATACAAAAGGCACAATGCCGACTTAAGTATACGAGGACATACACTCTCACTTTCTACGATTTTAACCTCTCCTGTGAGTCCAGTTTTAGAGTCCGATGCTTCCCTTCAGGTTTACTGTATACCTTGCACCTTCTTATTGACGATGAAACACAGAAATTACATCCGAATTTAATACAAAGGCACAATGCCGACTTAACTACAAGAGGACTGACACACTCACTTTCTATGATTTGAACTTCTCCTGCGAGTCCAGTTTTAGATTCAGATGCTTCACTTCAGGTTTACTGTATACCTTGCACCTTCTAATTGAGGATGAAACACAGAAATTGCGTCCGAATTTAATACAAATGGCACAAAGCCGACTAAAGTGCAAGAGGACTGACACTCTCACTTTCTACGATTTGAACCTCTCCTGTAAGTCCAGTTATAGATTCCGATGCTTCTTTTCAGGTTTACTGTATACCTTAGACCTTATTGACGATGAAACACAGTAATTCCATCGAATTTAATTCAAAAGGCACAATGCCGACTTAAGTACAAGAGGACTGACACACTCACTTTCTACGATTTGAACCGCTCCTGTGAGTCCAGTTTTAGATTTCGATGCCTCACTTCAGGTTTACTGTATCCCTTGGACCTTCTTATTGACGATGAAACACAGAAATTACATCCGAATTTAATACAAAGGCACAATGCCGACTTAAGTACAAGAGGACTGACACTCTCACTTTCTATGATTTGAACTTCTCCTGCGAGTCCAGTATTAGATTCCGATGCTTCACTTCAGGTTTACTGTATACCTTGCACCTTCTTATTGACGATGAAACACAGAAATTGCATCCGAATTTAATACAAAAGACAAAATGCCGACTTACGTACAAGAGGACTGACACTCTACCTTCCAATGCTTTGAACCTCTCCTGTGAGTCCACTTTTAGATTCCGATGCTTCACTTCAGGTTTACTGTATCCCTTGGACCTACTTAGTGATAATAAAACACAGAAATTGCACCCGAATTTAATACAAAAGGCACAATGCCGACTTAAGTAAAAGAGGAGTGCCACTCTCACTTTCTATGATTTGAACCCTTCCTGTGAGTCCAGTTTTAGATTCCGATGCTTCACTTCAGGTTTGCTGTATACCTTGCACCTTCTTGTTGACGATGAATAACAGAAATTGCATCAGAAATTAATACAAAAGGCACAATGCTGACTTAAGTAGATGAGGACTGACCCTCTCACTTTCTACGATTTGAACCTCTTCTGTGAGTCCAGTTTTGTATTCCGATGTTTCACTTCAAGTTTACTGTATCCCTTGGACCTTCTTATTGACGATGAAACACAGAATTTGCATCCAAATTTAATACAAAAGACAGAATGCCGACTTAAGTACAAGAGGACTGACACTCTCACTTTCTACGATTTGAACCTCTCCTTTGAGTCCAGTTTCAGATTCCGATGCTTCACTTCAGGTTTACTGTATCCCGTGGACCTTCTTATTGACGATGAAACACAGAAATTACATCCGAATTTAATACAAAAGGCACAATGCCGATATAAGTACGAGAGGACTGACACTCTCACTTTCTACGATTTGAACCTCTCCTGCGAGCCCAGTTTTAGACTCCGATGCTACACTTCAGGTTTACTGTATCCCTTGGACCTTCTTATTGACGATGAAACACAGAAATTGCATTCGAATTTAATACAAAAGGCACAATGCCGACTTAAGTACAAGAGGACCTACACTCTCAATTTCTATGATTTGAACCTCCCCTGTGAGTCCAGTTATAGATTCCGATGCTTCACTTCAGGTTTACTGTATACCTTGCACCTTCTTATTGACGATGAAGCACAGAAATTGCATCCGAATTTAATTCAAAAGGCTCAATGCCGACTTAAGTAAAAGAGGACTGCCACTCTCACTTTCTATTATTTGAACCTATCCTGTGAGTCCAGTTTTAGATTCCGATGCTTCACTTCAGGTTTGCTGTATACCTTGCACCTTCTAGTTGACGATGAATAACAGAAATTGCATCAGAAATTAATACAAAAGGCACAATGCCGACTTAAGTACAAGAGGACTGACACTCTCACTTTCTATGATTTGAACTTCTCCTGCGAGTCCAGTATTAGATTGCGATGCTTCACTTCAGGTTTACTGTATACCGTGCACCTTCTTATTGACGATGAAACACAGAAATTGCATTCGAATTTAATACAAAAGGCACAATGCCGACTTAAGTACAAGAGGACCTACACTCTGAATTTCTATGATTTGAACCTCCTCTGTGAGTCCAGTTATAGATTCCGATGCTTCACTTCCGGTTTACTGTATACCTTGCACCTTCTAATTCACGATGAAACACAGAAATTGCATCGAATTTAATACAAAAGGCACAATGCCGACTTAAGTACAAGGGGACTGACACTCTCACTTTCTACGATTTGAACCTCTCCCGTGAGTCCAGTTTTAGATTCCGATGCTTCGCTTCAGGTTTACTGTATCCCTTGGACCTTCTTATTGACGACGAAACACAGAAATTACATCCGAATTTAATACAAAAGGCACAATGCCGACTTAAGTACAAGATGACTGACACTCTAATTTTCTATGATTTGAACCTCTCCTGCGAGTCCAGTTTTAGATTCCGATGCTACACTTCAGGTTTACTGTATTCCTTGGACCTTCGTAGTGACGATGAAACACAGAAATTGCATCCGAATTTAATACAAAAGGCACAATGCCGACTTAAGTAAAAGAGGACTGACGCTCTAACTTTCTATGATTGGAACCTCTCCTGCGAGTCCAGTTTTAGATTCCGATGCTTCACGTCAGGTTTACTGTATCCCTTGGACCTTCTTATTGACGATGAAACACAGAAATTACATCCGAATATAATACTAAAGGCACAATGCCGACTTAAGTACAAGAGGACTGACACTCTAACTTTCTATGATTTGAACCCCTCCTGCGAGTCCAGTTTTAGATTCCGATGCTACACTTCAGGTTTACTGTATACCTTGCACATTCGTAATGACGATGAGACACAGAAATTACATCCGAATTTAATACAAAAGGCACAATGCCGACTTAAGTAAAAGAGGACTGACACTCTCACTTTCTACGATTAGAACCTCTCCTGCGAGTCCAGTTTTAGATTCCGATGCTACACTTCAGGTTTACTGTATACCTTGCACCTTCGTAATGACGATGAGACACAGAAATTACATCCGAATTTAATACAAAAGGCACAATGCCGACTTAAGTAAAAGAGGACTGACACTCTAACATTCTATGATTAGAACCTCTCCTGCGAGTTCAGTTTTAGATTCCGATGCTTCACTTCAGGTTTACTGTATACCTTGCACATTCGTAATGACGATGAAACACAGAAATTGCATCGGAATTCTATTCAAAACGCACAATTCCGACTTAAGTGCAAAAGGACTGACACTAACTTTCAATGATTTGAACCTCTCCTGTGAGTCCAGTATTAGATTCTGATGCTTTTGTTCAGGTTTACTGTGTCCCTTTGACCTTCTTATTGACGATGAAACACAGAAATTGCATCCGAATTTAATACAAAAGGCACAATGCCGACTTAAGTATACGAGGACAGACACTCTCACGTTCTACGATTTTAACCTCTCCTGTGAGTCCAGTTTCAGAGTCCGATGCTTCACTTCAGGTTTACTGTATACCTTGCACCTTCTTATTGACGATGAAGCACAGAAATTGCATCCGAATTTAATTCAAATGGCTCAATGCCGACATAAGTAAAAGAGGACTGCCACTCTCACTTTCTATGATTTGAACCTATCCTGTGAGTCCAGTTTTAGATTCCGATGCTTCACTTCAGGTTTGCTGTATACCTTGCACCTTCTAGTTGACGATGAATAACAGAAATTGCATCAGAAATTAATACAAAAGGCACAATGCCGACTGAAGTACAAGAGGACTGACACTCTCACTTTCTATGATTTGAACTTCTCCTGCGAGTCCAGTATTAGATTGCGATGCTTCACTTCAGGTTTACTGTATACCTTGCACCTTCTTATTGACGATGAGACACAGAAATTGCATTCGAATTTAATACAAAAGGCACAATGCCGACTTAAGTACAAGAGGATCTACACTCTCAATTTCTATGATTTGAACCTCCCCTGTGAGTCCAGTTATAGATTCCGATGCTTCACTTCCGGTTTACTGTATACCTTGCACCTTCTAATTCACGATGAAACACAGAAATTGCATCGAATTTAATACAAAAGGCACAATGCCGACTTAAGTACAAGGGGACTGACACTCTCACTTTCTACGATTTGAACCTCTCCCGTGAGTCCAGTTTTAGATTCCGATGCTTCACTTCAGGTTTACTGTATCCCTTGGACCTTCTTATTGACGATGAAACACAGAAATTACATCCGAATTTAATACAAAAGGCACAATGCCGACTTAAGTACAAGAGGACTGACACTCTAACTTTCTATGATTTGAACCTCTCCTGCAAGTCCAGTTTTAGATTCCGATGCTACACTTCAGGTTTACTGTATCCCTTGGACCTTCGTAGTGACGATAAAACACAGAAATTGCATCCGAATTTAATACAAAAGGCACAATGCCGACTTAAGTAAAAGAGGACTGACACTCTAACTTTCTATGATTGGAACCTCTCCTGCGAGTCCTGTTTTAGATTCCGATGCTTCACGTCAGGTTTACTGTATCCCTTGGACCTTCTTATTGACGATGAAACACAGAAATTACATCCGAATATAATACTAAAGGCACAATGCCGACTTAAGTACAAGAGGACTGACACTCTAACTTCCTATGATTTGAACCCCTCCTGCGAGTCCAGTTTTAGATTCCGATGCTACACTTCAGGTTTACTGTATACCTTGCACATTCGTAATGACGATGAGACACAGAAATTACATCCGAATTTAATACAAAAGGCACAATGCCGACTTAAGTAAAAGAGGACTGACACTGTAACTTTCTATGATTGGAACCTCTCCTGCGAGTCCAGTTTTAGATTCCGATGCTTCACGTCAGGTTTACTGTATCCCTTGGACCTTCTTATTGACGATGAAACACAGAAATTACATCCGAATATAATACTAAAGGCACAATGCCGACTTAAGTACAAGAGGACTGACACTCTAACTTTCTATGATTTGAACCCCTCCTGCGAGGCCAGTTTTAGATTCCGATGCTACACTTCAGGTTTACTGTATACCTTGCACATTCGTAATGACGATGAATAACAGAAATTGCATCAGAAATTAATACAAAAGGCACAATGCCGAATGAAGGACAAGAGGACTGACACTCTCACTTTCTATGATTTGAACTTCTCCTGCGAGTCCAGTATTAGATTGCGATGCTTCACTTCAGGTTTACTGTATACCTTGTACCTTCTTATTGACGATGAAATACAGAAATTGCATTCGAATTTAATACAAAAGGCACAATGCCGACTTAAGTACAAGAGGATCTACACTCTCAATTTCTATGATTTGAACCTCCCCTGTGAGTCCAGTTATAGATTCCGATGCTTCACTTCCGGTTTACTGTATACCTTGCACTTTCTAATTCCAGATGAAACACAGAAATTGCATCGAATTTAATACAAAAGGCACAATGCCGACTTAAGTAAAAGAGGACTGACACTCTAACTTTCTATGATTGGAACCTCTCCTGCGAGTCCAGTTTTAGATTCCGATACTTCACGTCAGGTTTACTGTATCCCTTGGACCTTCTTATTGACGATGAAACACAGAAATTACATCCGAATATAATACTAAAGGCACAATGCCGACTTAAGTACAAGAGGACTGACACTCTAACTTCCTATGATTTGAACCCCTCCTGCGAGTCCAGTTTTAGATTCCGATGCTACACTTCAGGTTTACTGTATACCTTGCACATTCGTAATGACGATGAAACACAGAAATTGCTTCGGAATTCAATTCAAAACGCACAATTCCGACTTAAGTACAAAAGGACTGACACTAACTTTCTATGATTTGAACCTCTCCTGTGAGTCCAGTATTAGATTCTGATGCTTTTCTTCAGGTTTACTGTGTCCCTTTGACCTTCTTATTGACGATGAAACACAGAAATTGCATCCGAATTTAATACAAAAGGCACAATGCCGACTTAAGTATACGAGGACAGACACTCTCACGTTCTACGATTTTAACCTCTCCTGTGAGTCCAGTTTTAGAGTCCGATGCTTCACTTCAGGTTTACTGTATACCTTGCACCTTCTTATTGACGATGAAACACAGAAATTGCATCCGAATTTAATTCAAAAGGCTCAATGCCGACTTAAGTAAAAGAGGACTGTCACTCTCACTTTCTATGATTTGAACCTCTTCCGTGAGTCCAGTTTTAGATTCCGATGCTTCACTTCAGGTTTACTGTATCCCTTGGACCTTCTTATTGACGATGAAACACAGAAATTACATCCAAATTTAATATAAAAGGCACAATGCCGACTTAAGTACAAGAGGACTGACACTCTAACTTCCTATGATTTGAACCCCTCCTGCGAGTCCAGTTTTAGATTCCGAAGCTTCACTTCAGGTTTGCTGTATACCTTGCACCTTCTAGTTGACGATGAATAACAGAAATTGCGTCAGAAATTAATAGAAAAGGCACAATGCCGACTTAAGTACAAGAGGACTGACACTCTCACTTTCTATGATTTGAACTTCTCCTGCGAGTTGAGTATTAGATTGTGATGCTTCACTTCAGGTTTACTGTATACCTTGCACCTTCTAATTCACGATGAAACACAGAAATTGCATCGAATTTAATACAAAAGGCACAATGCCGACTTACGTACAAGGGGACTGACACTCTCACTTTCTACGATTTGAACCTCTCCCGTGAGTCCAGTTTTAGATTCCGATGCTTCACTTCAGGTTTACTGTATCCCTTGGACCTTCTTATTGACGATGAAACACAGAAATTACATCCGAATTTAATACAAAAGGCACAATGCCGACTTAAGTACAAGAGGACTGACACTCTAACTTCCTATGATTTGAACCCCTCCTGCGAGTCCAGTTTTAGATTCCGATGCTACACTTCAGGTTTACTGTATCCCTTGGACCTTCTTAGTGACGATGAAACACAGAAATTGCATGCGAATTTAATACAAAAGGCACAGTGCCGACTTAAGTAAAAGAGGACTGACACTCTAACTTTCTATGATTGGAACCTCTCCTGCGAGTCCAGTTTTAGATTCCGATGCTTTACGTCAGGTTTACTGTATCCCTTGGACCTTCTTATTGACGATGAAACACAGAAATTACATCCGAATTTAATACAAAAGGCACAATGCCGACTTAAGTATACGAGGACTGACACTCTTACTTTCTACGATTTTAACCTCTCCTGTGAGTCCAGTTTTAGAGTCCGATGCTTCACTTCAGGTTTACTGTATACCTTGCACCTTCTTATTGACGATGAAACACAGAAATTGCATACGAATTTAATTCAAAAGGCTCAATGCCGACTTAAGTAAAAGAGGACTGTCACTCTCACTTTCTATGATTTGAAACTATCCTGTGAGTCCAGTTTTAGATTCCGATGCTTCACTTCAGGTTTGCTGTATACCTTGCACCTTCTAGTTGACGATGAATAACAGAAATTGCATCAGAAATTAATACAAAAGGCACAATGCCGACTTAAGTACAAGAGGACTGACACTCTCACTTTCTATGATTTGAACTTCTCCTGCGAGTCCAGTATTAGATTGCGATGCTTCACTTCAGGTTTACTGTAAACCTTGCACCTTCTTATTGACGATGAAACACAGAAATTGCATCCGAATTTAATACAAAAGACAAAATGCCGACTTAAGTACAAGAGGACTGATACTCTCACTTTCTACGATTTGAACCTCTCCCCTCGAGTCCAGTTATAGATTCCGATGCTTCACTTCAGGATTACTGTATACCTTGCACCTTCTAATTCACGATGAAACACAGAAATTGCATCGAATTTAATACAAAAGGCACAATGCCGACTTAAGTACAAGGGGACTGACACTCTCACTTTCTACGATTTGAACCTCTCCCGTGAGTCCAGTTTTTGATTCCGATGCTTCACTTCGAGGTTTACTGTATCCCTTGGATCTTCTTATTGACGATGAAACACAGAAATTACATCCGAATTTAATACTAAAGGCACAATGCCGACATAAGTACAAGAGGACTGACACTCTAACTTTCCATGATTTGAACCCCTCCTGCGAGTCCAGTTTTAGATTCCGATGCTACACTTCAGGTTTACTGTATACCTTGCACATTCGTAATGACGAAGAGACACAGAAATTACATCCGAATTTAATACAAAAGGCACAATGCCGACTTAAGTAAAAGAGGACTGACACTGTAACTTTCTATGATTGGAACCTCTCCTGCGAGTCCAGTTTAGATTCCGATGCTTCACTTCAGGTTTACTGTATACCTTGCACCTTCTTATTGACGATGAAGCACAGAAATTGCATCCGAATTTAATTCAAAAGGCTCAATGCCGACTTAAGTAAAAGAGGACTGCCACTCTCACTTTCTATGATTTGAACCTATCCTGTGAGTCCAGTGTTGGAGTCCGATGCTTCACTTCAGGTTTGCTGTATACCTTGACCTTCTAGTTGACGATGAATAACAGAAATAGAATCAGAAATTAATACAAAAGGCACAATGCCGACTTAAGAACAAGAGGACTGACACTCTCACTTTCTATGATTTGAACCTCTCCTGTGAGTCCAGTTTTAAATTCCGATGCTTCACTTAAGGTTTACTGTATCCCTTGGACCTTCTTAGTGACGATGAAACACAGAAATTGCATCCGAATTTAATACAAATTAACAATGCCGACTTAAGTACAAGAGGACTGACACTCTCACTTTCTACGATTTGAACCTCTCCTGTGAGTCCAGTTTTAGATCCCGATGCTACACTTCAGGTTTACTGTATCCCTTAGACCTTCTTAGTGACGATGAAACACAGAAATAGCATCCGAATTTAATACAAATGGCACAATGCCGACTTAAGTATACGAGGACAGACACTCTCACTTTCTACGATTTCAACCTCTCCTGTGAGTTCAGATTTTGAGTCCGATGCTTCACTTCAGGATTACTGGATACCTTGCACCTTCTTATTGACGATGAAACACAGAAATTGCATCCGAATTTAATACAAAAGGCACAATGCCGACTTAAGTAAAAGAGGACTGACACTGTAACTTTCTATGATTGGAACCTCTCCTGCGAGTCCAGTTTTAGATTCCGATGCTTCACGTCAGGTTTACTGTATCCCTTGGACCTTCTTATTGACGATGAAACACAGAAATTACATCCGAATATAATACTAAAGGCACAATGCCGACTTAAGTACAAGAGGACTGACACTCTAACTTTCTATGATTTGAACCCCTCCTGCGAGGCCAGTTTTAGATTCCGATGCTACACTTCAGGTTTACTGTATACCTTGCACATTCGTAATGACGATGAATAACAGAAATTGCATCAGAAATTAATACAAAAGGCACAATGCCGAATGAAGGACAAGAGGACTGACACTCTCACTTTCTATGATTTGAACTTCTCCTGCGAGTCCAGTATTAGATTGCGATGCTTCACTTCAGGTTTACTGTATACCTTGTACCTTCTTATTGACGATGAAATACAGAAATTGCATTCGAATTTAATACAAAAGGCACAATGCCGACTTAAGTACAAGAGGATCTACACTCTCAATTTCTATGATTTGAACCTCCCCTGTGAGTCCAGTTATAGATTCCGATGCTTCACTTCCGGTTTACTGTATACCTTGCACTTTCTAATTCCAGATGAAACACAGAAATTGCATCGAATTTAATACAAAAGGCACAATGCCGACTTAAGTAAAAGAGGACTGACACTCTAACTTTCTATGATTGGAACCTCTCCTGCGAGTCCAGTTTTAGATTCCGATACTTCACGTCAGGTTTACTGTATCCCTTGGACCTTCTTATTGACGATGAAACACAGAAATTACATCCGAATATAATACTAAAGGCACAATGCCGACTTAAGTACAAGAGGACTGACACTCTAACTTCCTATGATTTGAACCCCTCCTGCGAGTCCAGTTTTAGATTCCGATGCTACACTTCAGGTTTACTGTATACCTTGCACATTCGTAATGACGATGAAACACAGAAATTGCTTCGGAATTCAATTCAAAACGCACAATTCCGACTTAAGTACAAAAGGACTGACACTAACTTTCTATGATTTGAACCTCTCCTGTGAGTCCAGTATTAGATTCTGATGCTTTTCTTCAGGTTTACTGTGTCCCTTTGACCTTCTTATTGACGATGAAACACAGAAATTGCATCCGAATTTAATACAAAAGGCACAATGCCGACTTAAGTATACGAGGACAGACACTCTCACGTTCTACGATTTTAACCTCTCCTGTGAGTCCAGTTTTAGAGTCCGATGCTTCACTTCAGGTTTACTGTATACCTTGCACCTTCTTATTGACGATGAAACACAGAAATTGCATCCGAATTTAATTCAAAAGGCTCAATGCCGACTTAAGTAAAAGAGGACTGTCACTCTCACTTTCTATGATTTGAACCTCTTCCGTGAGTCCAGTTTTAGATTCCGATGCTTCACTTCAGGTTTACTGTATCCCTTGGACCTTCTTATTGACGATGAAACACAGAAATTACATCCAAATTTAATATAAAAGGCACAATGCCGACTTAAGTACAAGAGGACTGACACTCTAACTTCCTATGATTTGAACCCCTCCTGCGAGTCCAGTTTTAGATTCCGAAGCTTCACTTCAGGTTTGCTGTATACCTTGCACCTTCTAGTTGACGATGAATAACAGAAATTGCGTCAGAAATTAATAGAAAAGGCACAATGCCGACTTAAGTACAAGAGGACTGACACTCTCACTTTCTATGATTTGAACTTCTCCTGCGAGTTGAGTATTAGATTGTGATGCTTCACTTCAGGTTTACTGTATACCTTGCACCTTCTAATTCACGATGAAACACAGAAATTGCATCGAATTTAATACAAAAGGCACAATGCCGACTTACGTACAAGGGGACTGACACTCTCACTTTCTACGATTTGAACCTCTCCCGTGAGTCCAGTTTTAGATTCCGATGCTTCACTTCAGGTTTACTGTATCCCTTGGACCTTCTTATTGACGATGAAACACAGAAATTACATCCGAATTTAATACAAAAGGCACAATGCCGACTTAAGTACAAGAGGACTGACACTCTAACTTCCTATGATTTGAACCCCTCCTGCGAGTCCAGTTTTAGATTCCGATGCTACACTTCAGGTTTACTGTATCCCTTGGACCTTCTTAGTGACGATGAAACACAGAAATTGCATGCGAATTTAATACAAAAGGCACAGTGCCGACTTAAGTAAAAGAGGACTGACACTCTAACTTTCTATGATTGGAACCTCTCCTGCGAGTCCAGTTTTAGATTCCGATGCTTTACGTCAGGTTTACTGTATCCCTTGGACCTTCTTATTGACGATGAAACACAGAAATTACATCCGAATTTAATACAAAAGGCACAATGCCGACTTAAGTATACGAGGACTGACACTCTTACTTTCTACGATTTTAACCTCTCCTGTGAGTCCAGTTTTAGAGTCCGATGCTTCACTTCAGGTTTACTGTATACCTTGCACCTTCTTATTGACGATGAAACACAGAAATTGCATACGAATTTAATTCAAAAGGCTCAATGCCGACTTAAGTAAAAGAGGACTGTCACTCTCACTTTCTATGATTTGAAACTATCCTGTGAGTCCAGTTTTAGATTCCGATGCTTCACTTCAGGTTTGCTGTATACCTTGCACCTTCTAGTTGACGATGAATAACAGAAATTGCATCAGAAATTAATACAAAAGGCACAATGCCGACTTAAGTACAAGAGGACTGACACTCTCACTTTCTATGATTTGAACTTCTCCTGCGAGTCCAGTATTAGATTGCGATGCTTCACTTCAGGTTTACTGTAAACCTTGCACCTTCTTATTGACGATGAAACACAGAAATTGCATCCGAATTTAATACAAAAGACAAAATGCCGACTTAAGTACAAGAGGACTGATACTCTCACTTTCTACGATTTGAACCTCTCCCCTCGAGTCCAGTTATAGATTCCGATGCTTCACTTCAGGATTACTGTATACCTTGCACCTTCTAATTCACGATGAAACACAGAAATTGCATCGAATTTAATACAAAAGGCACAATGCCGACTTAAGTACAAGGGGACTGACACTCTCACTTTCTACGATTTGAACCTCTCCCGTGAGTCCAGTTTTTGATTCCGATGCTTCACTTCGAGGTTTACTGTATCCCTTGGATCTTCTTATTGACGATGAAACACAGAAATTACATCCGAATTTAATACTAAAGGCACAATGCCGACATAAGTACAAGAGGACTGACACTCTAACTTTCCATGATTTGAACCCCTCCTGCGAGTCCAGTTTTAGATTCCGATGCTACACTTCAGGTTTACTGTATACCTTGCACATTCGTAATGACGAAGAGACACAGAAATTACATCCGAATTTAATACAAAAGGCACAATGCCGACTTAAGTAAAAGAGGACTGACACTGTAACTTTCTATGATTGGAACCTCTCCTGCGAGTCCAGTTTAGATTCCGATGCTTCACTTCAGGTTTACTGTATACCTTGCACCTTCTTATTGACGATGAAGCACAGAAATTGCATCCGAATTTAATTCAAAAGGCTCAATGCCGACTTAAGTAAAAGAGGACTGCCACTCTCACTTTCTATGATTTGAACCTATCCTGTGAGTCCAGTGTTGGAGTCCGATGCTTCACTTCAGGTTTGCTGTATACCTTGACCTTCTAGTTGACGATGAATAACAGAAATAGAATCAGAAATTAATACAAAAGGCACAATGCCGACTTAAGAACAAGAGGACTGACACTCTCACTTTCTATGATTTGAACCTCTCCTGTGAGTCCAGTTTTAAATTCCGATGCTTCACTTAAGGTTTACTGTATCCCTTGGACCTTCTTAGTGACGATGAAACACAGAAATTGCATCCGAATTTAATACAAATTAACAATGCCGACTTAAGTACAAGAGGACTGACACTCTCACTTTCTACGATTTGAACCTCTCCTGTGAGTCCAGTTTTAGATCCCGATGCTACACTTCAGGTTTACTGTATCCCTTAGACCTTCTTAGTGACGATGAAACACAGAAATAGCATCCGAATTTAATACAAATGGCACAATGCCGACTTAAGTATACGAGGACAGACACTCTCACTTTCTACGATTTCAACCTCTCCTGTGAGTTCAGATTTTGAGTCCGATGCTTCACTTCAGGATTACTGGATACCTTGCACCTTCTTATTGACGATGAAACACAGAAATTGCATCCGAATCTAATACAAAAGGCACAATGCTGACTTAAGTAAAAGAGGACTGACATTCTCACATTCTATGATTTGAACCTCTCCTGTGAGTCTAGTTTTCGATTACGATGCCTCACTTCAGGTTTACTGTATCTCTTGGACCTTCTTATTGACGATGAAACACAGAGATTGCATCCGAATTTAATTCAAAAGACAAAATGCCGACTTAAGTACAAGAGGACTGATACTCTCACTTTCTACGATTTGAACCTCTCCTGTGAGTCCAGTTTTAGATCCCGATGCTACACTTCAGGTTTACTGTATCCCTTGGACCTACTTAGTGACAATGAAACACAGAAATTGCACCCGAATTTAATACAAAAGGCACAATGCCGACTTAAGTAAAAGAGGAGTGCCACTCTCACTTTCTATGATTTGAACCCTTCCTGTGAGTCCAGTTTTAGATTCCGAAGCTTCACTTCAGGTTTGCTGTATACCTTGCACCTTCTAGTTGACGATGAATAACAGAAATTGCATCAGAAATCAATACAAAAGGCACAATGCCGACTTAAGTACAAGAGAACTGACACTCTCACTTTCTATGATTTGAACTTCTCCTGCGAGTCCAGTATTAGATTGCGATGCTTCACTTCAGGTTTACTGTTTACCTTGCACCTTCTTATTGAGGATGAAACACAGAAATAGCATTCGAATTTAATACAAAAGGCACAATGCCGACTTAAGTACAAGAGGACCTACACTCTCAATTTCTATGATTTGAACCTCCCCTGTGAGTCCAGGTATAGATTCCGATGCTTCACTTCAGGTTTACTGTATACCTTGCACCTTCTAATTCACGATGAAACACAGAAATTACATCCGAATTTAATACTAAAGGCACAATGCCGACTTAAGTACAAGAGGACTGACACTGTAACTTTCCATGATTGGAACCTCTCCTCCGAGTCCAGTTTTAGATTCCGATGCTTCACTTCAGGTTTACTGTATCCCTTGGACCTTCGTATTGACGATGAAACACAGAAATTACATCCGAATATAATACCAAAGGCACAATGCCGACTTAAGTACAAGAGGACTGACACTCTAACTTTCTATGCTTTGAACCTCGCCTGTGTGTCCAGATTTAGATTCCGATGCTTTACTTCATGTTTACTGTATACCTTGGACCTTCTTATTGACGATGAAACACAGAGTTTGCATCCGAATTTAATACAAAAGGCACAATGCCGACTTACGTACAAGAGGACAGACACTCTCACTTTCTACGATTCGAACCTCTCTTTTGAGTCCAGTTTCAGATTCCGATGCTTCACTTCACGTTTACTGTATACCTTGCACCTTCTTATTGATGATGAAGCACAGAAATTGCATTCGAATTTAATACAAAAGGCACAATGCCGACGTAACTAAAAGAGAACTGACACTCTCACTTTCTATGTTTTGAACCTCTCCTTTGAGTCCAGTTTTAGATTCCGGTGCTTCAAGTCAGGTTTACTGTATACCTTGCACCTTCTAATTGACGATGAAACACAGAAATTGCATCCGAATTTAATACAAATGGCACAACGCCGACTTAAGTGCAAGAGGACTGACACTCTCACTTTCTATGATTTGACCCTCTCCTGTGAGTCCAGTTTTAAATTCCGATGCTTCACTTCAGGCTTACTGTATCCCTTAGACCTTCTTAGTGACGATGAAACACAGAAATTGCATCCGAATATAATACAAATTCACAACGCCGACTTAAGTACAAGAGGACTGACACTCTCACTTTCTACGATTTGAACCTCTCCTGTGAGTCCAGTTTTAGATCCCGATGCTACACTTCAGGTTTACTGTATCCCTTGGACCTTTTTAGTGACGATGAAACACAGAAATTGCATCCGAATTTAATACAAATGGCACAATGCCGACTTAAGTATACGAGGACAGACTTCCTACGATTTCAACCTCTCCTGTGAGTTCAGATTTTCAGTCCGATGCTTCACTTCAGGTTTACTGTATACCTTGCACCTTCTTATTGACGATGAAACACAGAAATTGCATCCGAATCTAATACAAAAGGCACAATGCTGACTTAAGTAAAAGAGGACTGACATTCTCACATTCTATGATTTGAACCTCTCCTGTGAGTCTAGTTTTCGATTCCGATGCTTCACTTCAGGTTTACTGTATCTCTTGGACCTTCTTATTGACGATGAAACACAGAAATTGCATCCGAATTTGATACAAAAGGCTCAATGGCGACTTAAGTACAAGAGGACTGACACTCTCACTTTCTATGATTTGAACCTCTCTAGTGAGTCCAGTTTCAGATTCCGATGCTTCACTTCAGGTTTACTGTATACCTTGCACCTTCTAATTCACGATGAAACACAGAAATTGCATCGAATTTAATACAAAAGGCACAATGCCGACTTACGTACAAGGGGACTGACACTCTCACTTTCTACGATTTGAACCTCTCCCGTGAGTCCAGTTTTAGATTCCGATGCTTCACTTCAGGTTTACTGTATCCCTTGGACCTTCTTATTGACGATGAAACACAGAAATTACATCCGAATTTAATACAAAAGGCACAATGCCGACTTAAGTACAAGAGGACTGACACTCTAACTTCCTATGATTTGAACCCCTCCTGCGAGTCCAGTTTTAGATTCCGATGCTACACTTCAGGTTTACTGTATCCCTTGGACCTTCTTAGTGACGATGAAACACAGAAATTGCATGCGAATTTAATACAAAAGGCACAGTGCCGACTTAAGTAAAAGAGGACTGACACTCTAACTTTCTATGATTGGAACCTCTCCTGCGAGTCCAGTTTTAGATTCCGATGCTTTACGTCAGGTTTACTGTATCCCTTGGACCTTCTTATTGACGATGAAACACAGAAATTACATCCGAATTTAATACAAAAGGCACAATGCCGACTTAAGTATACGAGGACTGACACTCTTACTTTCTACGATTTTAACCTCTCCTGTGAGTCCAGTTTTAGAGTCCGATGCTTCACTTCAGGTTTACTGTATACCTTGCACCTTCTTATTGACGATGAAACACAGAAATTGCATACGAATTTAATTCAAAAGGCTCAATGCCGACTTAAGTAAAAGAGGACTGTCACTCTCACTTTCTATGATTTGAACCTATCCTGTGAGTCCAGTTTTAGATTCCGATGCTTCACTTCAGGTTTGCTGTATACCTTGCACCTTCTAGTTGACGATGAATAACAGAAATTGCATCAGAAATTAATACAAAAGGCACAATGCCGACTTAAGTACAAGAGGACTGACACTCTCACTTTCTATGATTTGAACTTCTCCTGCGAGTCCAGTATTAGATTGCGATGCTTCACTTCAGGTTTACTGTAAACCTTGCACCTTCTTATTGACGATGAAACACAGAAATTGCATCCGAATTTAATACAAAAGACAAAATG
This sequence comes from Schistocerca piceifrons, assembly GCF_021461385.2. Taxonomy (NCBI): domain Eukaryota; kingdom Metazoa; phylum Arthropoda; class Insecta; order Orthoptera; family Acrididae; genus Schistocerca; species Schistocerca piceifrons. The sequence continues at coordinate 60,991 of NW_025727312.1, read as the reverse complement.
CCGACTTAAGTACAAGAGGACTGATACTCTCACTTTCTACGATTTGAACCTCTCCCCTCGAGTCCAGTTATAGATTCCGATGCTTCACTTCAGGATTACTGTATACCTTGCACCTTCTAATTCACGATGAAACACAGAAATTGCATCGAATTTAATACAAAAGGCACAATGCCGACTTAAGTACAAGGGGACTGACACTCTCACTTTCTACGATTTGAACCTCTCCCGTGAGTCCAGTTTTTGATTCCGATGCTTCACTTCGAGGTTTACTGTATCCCTTGGATCTTCTTATTGACGATGAAACACAGAAATTACATCCGAATTTAATACTAAAGGCACAATGCCGACATAAGTACAAGAGGACTGACACTCTAACTTTCCATGATTTGAACCCCTCCTGCGAGTCCAGTTTTAGATTCCGATGCTACACTTCAGGTTTACTGTATACCTTGCACATTCGTAATGACGAAGAGACACAGAAATTACATCCGAATTTAATACAAAAGGCACAATGCCGACTTAAGTAAAAGAGGACTGACACTGTAACTTTCTATGATTGGAACCTCTCCTGCGAGTCCAGTTTAGATTCCGATGCTTCACTTCAGGTTTACTGTATACCTTGCACCTTCTTATTGACGATGAAGCACAGAAATTGCATCCGAATTTAATTCAAAAGGCTCAATGCCGACTTAAGTAAAAGAGGACTGCCACTCTCACTTTCTATGATTTGAACCTATCCTGTGAGTCCAGTGTTGGAGTCCGATGCTTCACTTCAGGTTTGCTGTATACCTTGACCTTCTAGTTGACGATGAATAACAGAAATAGAATCAGAAATTAATACAAAAGGCACAATGCCGACTTAAGAACAAGAGGACTGACACTCTCACTTTCTATGATTTGAACCTCTCCTGTGAGTCCAGTTTTAAATTCCGATGCTTCACTTAAGGTTTACTGTATCCCTTGGACCTTCTTAGTGACGATGAAACACAGAAATTGCATCCGAATTTAATACAAATTAACAATGCCGACTTAAGTACAAGAGGACTGACACTCTCACTTTCTACGATTTGAACCTCTCCTGTGAGTCCAGTTTTAGATCCCGATGCTACACTTCAGGTTTACTGTATCCCTTAGACCTTCTTAGTGACGATGAAACACAGAAATAGCATCCGAATTTAATACAAATGGCACAATGCCGACTTAAGTATACGAGGACAGACACTCTCACTTTCTACGATTTCAACCTCTCCTGTGAGTTCAGATTTTGAGTCCGATGCTTCACTTCAGGATTACTGGATACCTTGCACCTTCTTATTGACGATGAAACACAGAAATTGCATCCGAATCTAATACAAAAGGCACAATGCTGACTTAAGTAAAAGAGGACTGACATTCTCACATTCTATGATTTGAACCTCTCCTGTGAGTCTAGTTTTCGATTACGATGCCTCACTTCAGGTTTACTGTATCTCTTGGACCTTCTTATTGACGATGAAACACAGAGATTGCATCCGAATTTAATTCAAAAGACAAAATGCCGACTTAAGTACAAGAGGACTGATACTCTCACTTTCTACGATTTGAACCTCTCCTGTGAGGCCAGTTTTAGATTCCGATGCTTCACTTCAGGTTTACTGTATCCCTTGGACCTACTTAGTGACAATGAAACACAGAAATTGCACCCGAATTTAATACAAAAGGCACAATGCCGACTTAAGTAAAAGAGGAGTGCCACTCTCACTTTCTATGATTTGAACCCTTCCTGTGAGTCCAGTTTTAGATTCCGAAGCTTCACTTCAGGTTTGCTGTATACCTTGCACCTTCTAGTTGACGATGAATAACAGAAATTGCATCAGAAATCAATACAAAAGGCACAATGCCGACTTAAGTACAAGAGAACTGACACTCTCACTTTCTATGATTTGAACTTCTCCTGCGAGTCCAGTATTAGATTGCGATGCTTCACTTCAGGTTTACTGTTTACCTTGCACCTTCTTATTGAGGATGAAACACAGAAATAGCATTCGAATTTAATACAAAAGGCACAATGCCGACTTAAGTACAAGAGGACCTACACTCTCAATTTCTATGATTTGAACCTCCCCTGTGAGTCCAGGTATAGATTCCGATGCTTCACTTCAGGTTTACTGTATACCTTGCACCTTCTAATTCACGATGAAACACAGAAATTACATCCGAATTTAATACTAAAGGCACAATGCCGACTTAAGTACAAGAGGACTGACACTGTAACTTTCCATGATTGGAACCTCTCCTCCGAGTCCAGTTTTAGATTCCGATGCTTCACTTCAGGTTTACTGTATCCCTTGGACCTTCGTATTGACGATGAAACACAGAAATTACATCCGAATATAATACCAAAGGCACAATGCCGACTTAAGTACAAGAGGACTGACACTCTAACTTTCTATGCTTTGAACCTCGCCTGTGTGTCCAGATTTAGATTCCGATGCTTTACTTCATGTTTACTGTATACCTTGGACCTTCTTATTGACGATGAAACACAGAGTTTGCATCCGAATTTAATACAAAAGGCACAATGTCGACTTACGTACAAGAGGACAGACACTCTCACTTTCTACGATTCGAACCTCTCTTTTGAGTCCAGTTTCAGATTCCGATGCTTCACTTCACGTTTACTGTATACCTTGCACCTTCTTATTGATGATGAAGCACAGAAATTGCATTCGAATTTAATACAAAAGGCACAATGCCGACGTAACTAAAAGAGAACTGACACTCTCACTTTCTATGTTTTGAACCTCTCCTTTGAGTCCAGTTTTAGATTCCGGTGCTTCAAGTCAGGTTTACTGTATACCTTGCACCTTCTAATTGACGATGAAACACAGAAATTGCATCCGAATTTAATACAAATGGCACAACGCCGACTTAAGTGCAAGAGGACTGACACTCTCACTTTCTATGATTTGACCCTCTCCTGTGAGTCCAGTTTTAAATTCCGATGCTTCACTTCAGGCTTACTGTATCCCTTAGACCTTCTTAGTGACGATGAAACACAGAAATTGCATCCGAATATAATACAAATTCACAACGCCGACTTAAGTACAAGAGGACTGACACTCTCACTTTCTACGATTTGAACCTCTCCTGTGAGTCCAGTTTTAGATCCCGATGCTACACTTCAGGTTTACTGTATCCCTTGGACCTTTTTAGTGACGATGAAACACAGAAATTGCATCCGAATTTAATACAAATGGCACAATGCCGACTTAAGTATACGAGGACAGACTTCCTACGATTTCAACCTCTCCTGTGAGTTCAGATTTTCAGTCCGATGCTTCACTTCAGGTTTACTGTATACCTTGCACCTTCTTATTGACGATGAAACACAGAAATTGCATCCGAATCTAATACAAAAGGCACAATGCTGACTTAAGTAAAAGAGGACTGACATTCTCACATTCTATGATTTGAACCTCTCCTGTGAGTCTAGTTTTCGATTCCGATGCTTCACTTCAGGTTTACTGTATCTCTTGGACCTTCTTATTGACGATGAAACACAGAAATTGCATCCGAATTTGATACAAAAGGCTCAATGGCGACTTAAGTACAAGAGGACTGACACTCTCACTTTCTATGATTTGAACCTCTCTAGTGAGTCCAGTTTCAGATTCCGATGCTTCACTTCAGGTTTACTGTATACCTTGCACCTTCGTAATGACGATGAAACACAGAAATTGCATCGGAATTAAATTCAAAATGCACAATGCCGACTTAAGTACAAAAGGATTGACACTATAACTTTCTATGATTTGAACCTCTGCTGTGAGTCCAGTATTAGATTCCGATGCTTTACTTCAGGTTTACTGTATCCCTTTGACCTTCTTATTGACGATGAAACACAGAAATTGCATTCGAATTTAATACAAAAGGCACAATGCCGACTTAAGTACAAGGGGACTGACACTCTCACTTTCTACGATTTGAACCTCTCCCGTGAGTCCAGTTTTAGATTCCGATGCTTCACTTCAGGTTTACTGTATCCCTTGGACCTTCTTATTGACGATGAAACACAGAAATTACATCCGAATTTAATACAAAAGGCACAATGCCGACTTAAGTACAAGAGGACTGACACTCTAACTTTCTATGATTTGAACCTCTCCTGCGAGTCCAGTTTTAGATTCCGATGCTACACTTCAGGTTTACTGTATCCCTTCGACCTTCTTAGTGACGATGAAACACAGAAATTGCATCCGAATTCAATACAAAAGGCACAATGCCGACTTAAGTAGAAGAGGACTGACACTCTAACTTTCTATGATTGGAACCTCTCCTGCGAGTCCAGTTTTAGATTCCGATGCTTCACGTCAGGTTTACTGTATCCCTTGGACCTTCTTATTGACGATGAAACACAGAAATTACATCCGAATTTAAAACTAAATGCACAATGCCGACTTAAGTACAAGAGGACTGACACTCTAACTTTCTATGATTTGAACCCATCCTGCGAGTCCAGTTTTAGATTCCGATGCTACACTTCAGGTTTACTGTATACCTTGCACATTCGTAATGACGATGAAACACAGAAATTGCTTCGGAATTCAATTCAAAACGCACAATTGCGACTTAAGTACAAAAGGACTGACATTAACTTTCTATGATTTGAACCTCTCCTGTGATTCCAGTATTAGATTCTGATGCTTTTCTTCAGGTTTACTGTGTCCCTTTGACCTTCTTATTGACGATGAAACACAGAAATTGCATCCGAATTTAATACAAAAGGCACAATGCCGACTTAAGTATACGAGGACAGACACTCTTACTTTCTACGATTTTAACCTCTCCTTTGAGTCCAGTTTTAGAGTCCGATGCTTCACTTCAGGTTTACTGTATACCTTGCACATTCTTATTGACGATGAAACACAGAAATTGCATCCGAATTTAATTCAAAAGGCTCAATGCCGACTTAAGTAAAAGAGGACTGCCACTCTCACTTTCTATGATTTGAACCTATCCTGTGAGTCCAGTTTTGGATTCCGATGCTTCACTTCAGGTTTGCTGTATACCTTGCACCTTCTAGTTGACGATGAATAACAGAAATAGCATCAGAAATTAATACAAAAGGCACAATGCCGACTTAAGTACAAGAGGACAGACACTCTAACTTTCTATGCTCTGAACCTCGCCTGTGTGTCCAGTTTTAGATTCCGATGCTTTACTTCATGTTTACTGTATACCTTGGACCTTCTTATTGACGATGAAACACAGAGTTTGCATCCGAATTTAATACAAAAGGCACAATGCCGACTTACGTACAAGAGGACAGACACTCTCACATTCTACGATTCGAACCTCTCTTTTGAGTCCAGTTTCAGATTCCGATGCTTCACTTCACGTTTACTATATACCTTGCACCTTCTTATTGACGATGAAGCACAGAAATTGCATTCGAATTTAATACAAAAGGCACAATGCCGACTTAAGTACAAGAGAACTGACACTCTCACTTTCTATGATTTGAACCTCTCCTGTGAGTCCAGTTTTAGATTCCGATGCTTCAAGTCAGGTTTAGTGTATACCTTGCACCTTCTAATTGACGATGAAACACAGAAATTGCATCCGAATTTAATACAAATGGCACAACGCCGACATAAGTGCAAGAGGACTGACACTCTCACTTTCTATGATTTGAACCTCTCCTGTGAGTCCAGTTTTAAATTCCGATGCTTCACTTCAGGTTTACTGTATCCCTTGGACCTTCTTAGTGACTATGAAACACAGAAATTGCATCCGAATTTAATACAAATTCACAATGACGACTTAAGTACAAGAGGACTGACACTCTCACTTTCTACGATTTGAACCTCTCCTGTGAGTCCAGTTTTAGATCCCGATGCTACACTTCAGGTTTACCGTATCCCTTGGACCTTCTTAGTGACGATGAAACACAGAAATTGCATCCGAATTTAATACAAAAGGCACAATGCTGACTTAAGTAAAAGAGGACTGACATTCTCACATTCTATGATTTGAACCTCTCCTGTGAGTCCAGTTTTAGATCCCGATGCTACACTTCAGGTTTACCGTATCCCTTGGACCTTCTTAGTGACGATGAAACACAGAAATTGCATCCGAATTTAATACAAATGGCACAATGCCGACTTAAGTATACGAGGACAGACACTCTCACTTCCTACGATTTCAACCTCTCCTGTGAGTTCAGATTTTGAGTCCGATGCTTCACTTCAGGTTTACTGTATACCTTGCACCTTCTTATTGACGATGAAACACAGAAATTGCATCCGAATCTAATACAAAAGGCACAATGCTGACTTAAGTAAAAGAGGACTGACATTCTCACATTCTATGATTTGAACCTCTCCTGTGAGTCTAGTTTTCGATTCCGATGCTTCACTTCAGGTTACTGTATCTCTTGGACCTTCTTATTGACGATGAAACACAGAAATTGCATCCGAATTTAATACAAAAGGCTCAATGGCGACTTAAGTACAAGAGGACTGATACTCTCACTTTCTATGATTTGAACCTCTCTAGTGAGTCCAGTTTTAGATTCCGATGCTTCACTTCAGGTTTACTGTATACCTTGCACCTTCGTAATGACGATGAAACACAGAAATTGCATCGGAATTAAATTCAAAATGCACAATGCCGACTTAAGTACAAGAGGACTGACACTGTAACTTTCCATGATTGGAACCTCTCCTGCGAGTCCAGTTTTAGATTCCGATGCTTCACTTCAGGTTTACTGTATCCCTTGGACCTTCCTATTGACGATGAAACACAGAAATTACATCCGAATTTAATACCAAAGGCACAATACCGACTTAAGTACAAGAGGACTGACACTCTAACTTTCTATGCTTTGAACGTCGCCTGTGTGTCCAGTTTTAGATTCCGATGCTTTACTTCATGTTTACTGTATACCTTGGACCTTCTTATTGACGATGAAACACAGAGTTTGCATCCGAATTTAATACAAAAGGCACAATGCCGACTTACGTACAAGAGGACAGACACTCTCACTTTCTACGATTCGAACCTCTCTTTTGAGTCCAGTTTCAGATTCCGATGCTTCACTTCACGTTTACTGTATACCTTGCACCTTCTTATTGACGATGAAGCACAGAAATTGCATTCGAATTTAATACAAAAGGCACAATGCCGACTTAACTACAAGAGAACTGACACTCTCACTTTCTATGATTTGAACCTCTCCTTTGAGTCCAGTTTTAGATTCCGGTGCTTCAAATCAGGTTTACTGTATACCTTGCACCTTCTAATTGACGATGAAACACAGAAATTGCATCCGAATTTAATACAAATGGCACAACGCCGACTAAAGTGCAAGAGGACTGACACTCTCACTTTCTACGATTTGAACCTCACCTGTAAGTCCAGTTGTAGATTCCGATGCTTCACTTCAGGTTTACTGTATCCCTTAGACCTTCTTATTGACGATGAAACACAGAAATTGCATCGAATTTAATACAAAAGGCACAATGCCGACTTAAGTAAAAGAGGACTGACATTCTCACATTCTATGATTTGAACCTCTCCTGTGAGTCTAGTTTTCGATTCCGATGCTTCACTTCAGGTTTACTGTATCTCTTGGACCTTCTTATTGACGATGAATCACAGAAATTGCATCCGAATTTAATACAAAAGGCTCAATGGCGACTTAAGTACAAGAGGACTGACACTCTCACTTTCTATGATTTGAACCTCTCTAGTGAGTCCAGTTTCAGATTCCGATGCTTCACTTCAGGTTTACTGTATACCTTGCACCTTCGTAATGACGATGAAACACAGAAATTGCATCGGAATTAAATTCAAAATGCACAATGCCGACTTAAGTACAAAAGGATTGACACTATAACTTTCTATGATTTGAACCTCTGCTGTGAGTCCAGTATTAGATTCCGATGCTTTACTTCAGGTTTACTGCATCCCTTTGACCTTCTTATTGACGATGAAACACAGAAATTGCATCCGAATTTAATACAAAAGGCACAATGCCGACTTAAGTATACGAGGACAGACACCCTCACTTTCCACGATTTAAACCTCTCCTGTGAGTCCAGTTTTAATGTCCGATGCTTTACTTCAGGTTTACTGTATACCTTTGACCTTCTTATTGACGATGAAACACAGAAAATGCATCCCAATTTAATACAAAAGGCTCAATGCCGACTTAAGTAAAAGAGGACTGCCACTCTCACTTTCTATGATTTGAACCTCTCATGTGAGTCCAGTTTTAAATTCCGATGCTTCACTTAAGGTTTACTGTATCCCTTGGACCTTCTTAGTGACGATGAAACACAGAAATTGCATCCGAATTTAATACAAATTAACAATGCCGACTTAAGTACAAGAGGACTGACACTCTCACTTTCTACGATTTGAACCTCTCCTGTGAGCCCATTTTTAGATTCCGATGCTACACTTCAGGTTTACTGTATCCCTTGGACCTTCTTAGTGACGATGAAACACAGAAATTGCATGCGAATTTAATACAAAAGGCACAGTGCCGACTTAAGTAAAAGAGGACTGACACTCTAACTTTCTATGATTGGAACCTCTCCTGCGAGTCCAGTTTTAGATTCCGATGCTTTACGTCAGGTTTACTGTATCCCTTGGACCTTCTTATTGACGATGAAACACAGAAATTACATCCGAATTTAATACAAAAGGCACAATGCCGACTTAAGTATACGAGGACTGACACTCTTACTTTCTACGATTATAACCTCTCCTGTGAGTACAGTTTTAGAGTACGATGCTTCACTTCAGGTTTACTGTATACCTTGCACCTTCTTATTGACGATGAAACACAGAAATTGCATCCGAATTTAATTCAAAAGGCTCAATGCCGACTTAAGTAAAAGAGGACTGTCACTCTCACTTTCTATGATTTGAACCTATCCTGTGAGTCCAGTTTTAGATTCCGATGCTTCACTTCAGGTTTGCTGTATACCTTGCACCTTCTAGTTGACGATGAATAACAGAAATTGCATCAGAAATTAATACAAAAGGCACAATGCCGACTTAAGTACAAGAGGACTGACACTCTCACTTTCTATGATTTGAACTTCTCCTGCGAGTCCAGTATTAGATTGCGATGCTTCACTTCAGGTTTACTGTATACCTTGCACCTTCTTATTGACGATGAAACACAGAAATTGCATCCGAATTTAATACAAAAGACAAAATGCCGACTTAAGTACAAGAGGACTGATACTCTCACTTTCTACGATTTGAACCTCTCCTGTGAGTCCAGTTATAGATTCCGATGCTTCACTTCAGGATTACTGTATACCTTGCACCTTCTAATTCACGATGAAACACAGAAATTGCATCGAATTTAATACAAAAGGCACAATGCCGACTTAAGTACAAGGGGACTGACACTCTCACTTTCTACGATTTGAACCTCTCCCGTGAGTCCAGTTTTTGATTCCGATGCTTCACTTCGAGGTTTACTGTATCCCTTGGATCTTCTTATTGACGATGAAACACAGAAATTACATCCGAATTTAATACTAAAGGCACAATGCCGACATAAGTACATGAGGACTGACACTCTAACTTTCCATGATTTGAACCCCTCCTGCGAGTCCAGTTTTAGATTCCGATGCTACACTTCAGGTTTACTGTATACCTTGCACATTTGTAATGACGAAGAGACACAGAAATTACATCCGAATTTAATACAAAAGGCACAATGCCGACTTAAGTAAAAGAGGACTGACACTGTAACTTTCTATGATTGGAACCTCTCCTGCGAGTCCAGTTTAGATTCCGATGCTTCACTTCAGGTTTACTGTATACCTTGCACCTTCTTATTGACGATGAAACACAGAAATTGCATCCGAATTTAATTCAAAAGGCTCAATGCCGACTTAAGTAAAAGAGGACTGCCACTCTCACTTTCTATGATTTGAACCTATCCTGTGAGTCCAGTTTTGGAGTCCGATGCTTCACTTCAGGTTTGCTGTATACCTTGCACCTTCTAGTTGACGATGAATAACAGAAATAGCATCAGAAATTAATACAAAAGGCACAATGCCGACTTAAGTACAAGAGGACTGACACTCTAACTTTCTATGCTTTGAACTCCGCCTGTGTGTCCAGTTTTAGATTCCGATGCTTTACTTCATGTTTACTGTATACCTTGGACCTTCTTATTGACGATGAAACACAGAGTTTGCATCTGAATTTAATACAAAAGGCACAATGCCGACTTAAGTACAAGAGGACAGACACTCTCACTTTCTACGACTCGAACCTCTCTTTTGAGTCCAGTTTCAGATTCCGATGCTTCACTTCACGTTTACTGTATACCTTGAACCTTCTTATTGACGATGAAGCACAGAAATTGCATTCGAATTTAATACAAAAGGCACAATGCCGACTTAAGTACAAGAGAACTGACACTCTCACTTTCTATGATTTGAACCTCTCCTGTGAGTCCAGTTTTAGATTCCGATGCTACACGTCAGGTTTACTGTATACCTTGCACTTTCTAATTGACGATGAAACACAGAAATTGCATCCGAATTTAATACAAATGGCACAACGCCGACTTAAGTGCAAGAGGACTGACACTCTCACTTTCTATGATTTTAACCTCTCATGTGAGTCCAGTTTTAAATTCCGATGCTTCACTTAAGGTTTACTGTATCCCTTGGACCTTCTTAGTGACGATGAAACACAGAAATTGCATCCGAATTTAATACAAATTAACAATGCCGACTTAAGTACAAGAGGACTGACACTCTCACTTTCTACGATTTGAACCTCTCCTGTGAGTCCAGTTTTAGATCCCGATGCTACACTTCAGGTTTACTGTATCCCTTAGACCTTCTTAGTGACGATGAAACACAGAAATAGCATCCGAATTTAATACAAATGGCACAACGCCGACTTAAGTGCAAGAGGACTGACACTCTCACTTTCTATGATTTGACCCTCTCCTGTGAGTCCAGTTTTAAATTCCGATGCTTCACTTCAGGTTTACTGTATCCCTTGGACCTTCTTAGTGACGATGAAACACAGAAATTGCATCCGAATATAATACAAATTCACAACGCCGACTTAAGTACAAGAGGACTGACACTCTCACTTTCTACGATTTGAACCTCTCCTGTGAGTCCAGTTTTAGATCCCGATGCTACACTTCAGGTTTACTGTATCCCTTGGACCTTTTTAGTGACGATGAAACACAGAAATTGCATCCGAATTTAATACAAATGGCACAATGCCGACTTAAGTATACGAGGACAGACTTCCTACGATTTCAACCTCTCCTGTGAGTTCAGATTTTCAGTCCGATGCTTCACTTCAGGTTTACTGTATACCTTGCACCTTCTTATTGACGATGAAACACAGAAATTGCATCCGAATCTAATACAAAAGGCACAATGCTGACTTAAGTAAAAGAGGACTGACATTCTCACATTCTATGATTTGAACCTCTCCTGTGAGTCTAGTTTTCGATTCCGATGCTTCACTTCAGGTTTACTCTATCTCTTGGACCTTCTTATTGACGATGAAACACAGAAATTGCATCCGAATTTGATACAAAAGGCTCAATGGCGACTTAAGTACAAGAGGACTGACACTCTCACTTTCTATGATTTGAACCTCTCTAGTGAGTCCAGTTTCAGATTCCGATGCTTCACTTCAGGTTTACTGTATACCTTGCACCTTCGTAATGACGATGAAACACAGAAATTGCATCGGAATTAAATTCAAAATGCACAATGCCGACTTAAGTACAAAAGGATTGACACTATAACTTTCTATGATTTGAACCTCTGCTGTGAGTCCAGTATTAGATTCCGATGCTTTACTTCAGGTTTACTGTATCCCTTTGACCTTCTTATTGACGATGAAACACAGAAATTGCATCCGAATTTAATACAAAAGGCACAATGCCGACTTAAGTATACGAGGACAGACACCCTCACTTTCCACGATTTAAACCTCTCCTGTGAGTCCAGTTTTAATGTCCGATGCTTTACTTCAGGTTTACTGTATACCTTTGACCTTCTTATTGACGATGAAACACAGAAAATGCATCCCAATTTAATACAAATGGCTCAATGCCGACTTAAGTAAAAGAGGACTGCCACTCTCACTTTCTATGATTTGAACCTCTCCTGTGAGTCCAGTTTTAGATTCCGATGCTTCACTTCAGGTTTACTGTATCCCTTGGACCTACTTAGTGACAATGAAACACAGAAATTGCACCCGAATTTAATACAAAAGGCACAATGCCGACTCAAGTAAAAGAGGAGTGCCACTCTCACTTTCTATGATTTGAACCCTTCCTGTGAGTCCAGTTTTAGATTCCGAAGCTTCACTTCAGTTTTGCTGTATACCTTGCACCTTCTAGTTGACGATGAATAACAGAAATTGCATCAGAAATTAATACAAAAGGCACAATGCCGACGTAAGTACAAGAGAACTGACACTCTCACTTTCTATGATTTGAACTTCTCCTGCGAGTCCAGTATTAGATTGCGATGCTTCACTTCAGGTTTACTGTATACCTTGCACCTTCTTATTGAGGATGAAACACAGAAATTGCATTCGAATTTAATACAAAAGGCACAATGCCGACTTAAGTACAAGGGGACTGACACTCTCACTTTCTACGATTTGAACCTCTCCCGTGAGTCCAGTTTTAGATTCCGATGCTTCACTTCAGGTTTACTGTATCCCTTGGACCTTCTTATTGACGATGAAACACAGAAATTACATCCGAATTTAATACAAAAGGCACAATGCCGACTTAAGTACAAGAGGACTGACACTCTAACTTTCTATGATTTGAACCTCTCCTGCGAGTCCAGTTTTAGATTCCGATGCTTCACTTCAGGTTTGCTGTATACCTTGCACCTTCTAGTTGACGATGAATAACAGAAATTGCATCCGAATTTAATTCAAAAGGCTCAATGCCGACTTAAGTAAAAGAGGACTGTCACTCTCACTTTCTATGATTTGAACCTATCCTGTGAGTCCAGTTTTAGATTCCGATGCTTCACTTCAGGTTTGCTGTATACCTTGCACCTTCTAGTTGACGATGAATAACAGAAATTGCATCAGAAATTAATACAAAAGGCACAATGCCGACTTAAGTACAAGAGGACTGACACTCTCACTTTCTATGATTTGAACTTCTCCTGCGAGTCCAGTATTAGATTGCGATGCTTCACTTCAGGTTTACTGTATACCTTGCACCTTCTTATTGACGATGAAACACAGAAATTGCATCCGAATTTAATACAAAAGACAAAATGCCGACTTAAGTACAAGAGGACTGATACTCTCACTTTCTACGATTTGAACCTCTCCTGTGAGTCCAGTTATAGATTCCGATGCTTCACTTCAGGATTACTGTATACCTTGCACCTTCTAATTCACGATGAAACACAGAAATTGCATCGAATTTAATACAAAAGGCACAATGCCGACTTAAGTACAAGGGGACTGACACTCTCACTTTCTACGATTTGAACCTCTCCCGTGAGTCCAGTTTTTGATTCCGATGCTTCACTTCGAGGTTTACTGTATCCCTTGGATCTTCTTATTGACGATGAAACACAGAAATTACATCCGAATTTAATACTAAAGGCACAATGCCGACATAAGTACATGAGGACTGACACTCTAACTTTCCATGATTTGAACCCCTCCTGCGAGTCCAGTTTTAGATTCCGATGCTACACTTCAGGTTTACTGTATACCTTGCACATTTGTAATGACGAAGAGACACAGAAATTACATCCGAATTTAATACAAAAGGCACAATGCCGACTTAAGTAAAAGAGGACTGACACTGTAACTTTCTATGATTGGAACCTCTCCTGCGAGTCCAGTTTAGATTCCGATGCTTCACTTCAGGTTTACTGTATACCTTGCACCTTCTTATTGACGATGAAACACAGAAATTGCATCCGAATTTAATTCAAAAGGCTCAATGCCGACTTAAGTAAAAGAGGACTGCCACTCTCACTTTCTATGATTTGAACCTATCCTGTGAGTCCAGTTTTGGAGTCCGATGCTTCACTTCAGGTTTGCTGTATACCTTGCACCTTCTAGTTGACGATGAATAACAGAAATAGCATCAGAAATTAATACAAAAGGCACAATGCCGACTTAAGTACAAGAGGACTGACACTCTAACTTTCTATGCTTTGAACTCCGCCTGTGTGTCCAGTTTTAGATTCCGATGCTTTACTTCATGTTTACTGTATACCTTGGACCTTCTTATTGACGATGAAACACAGAGTTTGCATCTGAATTTAATACAAAAGGCACAATGCCGACTTAAGTACAAGAGGACAGACACTCTCACTTTCTACGACTCGAACCTCTCTTTTGAGTCCAGTTTCAGATTCCGATGCTTCACTTCACGTTTACTGTATACCTTGAACCTTCTTATTGACGATGAAGCACAGAAATTGCATTCGAATTTAATACAAAAGGCACAATGCCGACTTAAGTACAAGAGAACTGACACTCTCACTTTCTATGATTTGAACCTCTCCTGTGAGTCCAGTTTTAGATTCCGATGCTACACGTCAGGTTTACTGTATACCTTGCACTTTCTAATTGACGATGAAACACAGAAATTGCATCCGAATTTAATACAAATGGCACAACGCCGACTTAAGTGCAAGAGGACTGACACTCTCACTTTCTATGATTTTAACCTCTCATGTGAGTCCAGTTTTAAATTCCGATGCTTCACTTAAGGTTTACTGTATCCCTTGGACCTTCTTAGTGACGATGAAACACAGAAATTGCATCCGAATTTAATACAAATTAACAATGCCGACTTAAGTACAAGAGGACTGACACTCTCACTTTCTACGATTTGAACCTCTCCTGTGAGTCCAGTTTTAGATCCCGATGCTACACTTCAGGTTTACTGTATCCCTTAGACCTTCTTAGTGACGATGAAACACAGAAATAGCATCCGAATTTAATACAAATGGCACAACGCCGACTTAAGTGCAAGAGGACTGACACTCTCACTTTCTATGATTTGACCCTCTCCTGTGAGTCCAGTTTTAAATTCCGATGCTTCACTTCAGGTTTACTGTATCCCTTGGACCTTCTTAGTGACGATGAAACACAGAAATTGCATCCGAATATAATACAAATTCACAACGCCGACTTAAGTACAAGAGGACTGACACTCTCACTTTCTACGATTTGAACCTCTCCTGTGAGTCCAGTTTTAGATCCCGATGCTACACTTCAGGTTTACTGTATCCCTTGGACCTTTTTAGTGACGATGAAACACAGAAATTGCATCCGAATTTAATACAAATGGCACAATGCCGACTTAAGTATACGAGGACAGACTTCCTACGATTTCAACCTCTCCTGTGAGTTCAGATTTTCAGTCCGATGCTTCACTTCAGGTTTACTGTATACCTTGCACCTTCTTATTGACGATGAAACACAGAAATTGCATCCGAATCTAATACAAAAGGCACAATGCTGACTTAAGTAAAAGAGGACTGACATTCTCACATTCTATGATTTGAACCTCTCCTGTGAGTCTAGTTTTCGATTCCGATGCTTCACTTCAGGTTTACTCTATCTCTTGGACCTTCTTATTGACGATGAAACACAGAAATTGCATCCGAATTTGATACAAAAGGCTCAATGGCGACTTAAGTACAAGAGGACTGACACTCTCACTTTCTATGATTTGAACCTCTCTAGTGAGTCCAGTTTCAGATTCCGATGCTTCACTTCAGGTTTACTGTATACCTTGCACCTTCGTAATGACGATGAAACACAGAAATTGCATCGGAATTAAATTCAAAATGCACAATGCCGACTTAAGTACAAAAGGATTGACACTATAACTTTCTATGATTTGAACCTCTGCTGTGAGTCCAGTATTAGATTCCGATGCTTTACTTCAGGTTTACTGTATCCCTTTGACCTTCTTATTGACGATGAAACACAGAAATTGCATCCGAATTTAATACAAAAGGCACAATGCCGACTTAAGTATACGAGGACAGACACCCTCACTTTCCACGATTTAAACCTCTCCTGTGAGTCCAGTTTTAATGTCCGATGCTTTACTTCAGGTTTACTGTATACCTTTGACCTTCTTATTGACGATGAAACACAGAAAATGCATCCCAATTTAATACAAATGGCTCAATGCCGACTTAAGTAAAAGAGGACTGCCACTCTCACTTTCTATGATTTGAACCTCTCCTGTGAGTCCAGTTTTAGATTCCGATGCTTCACTTCAGGTTTACTGTATCCCTTGGACCTACTTAGTGACAATGAAACACAGAAATTGCACCCGAATTTAATACAAAAGGCACAATGCCGACTCAAGTAAAAGAGGAGTGCCACTCTCACTTTCTATGATTTGAACCCTTCCTGTGAGTCCAGTTTTAGATTCCGAAGCTTCACTTCAGTTTTGCTGTATACCTTGCACCTTCTAGTTGACGATGAATAACAGAAATTGCATCAGAAATTAATACAAAAGGCACAATGCCGACGTAAGTACAAGAGAACTGACACTCTCACTTTCTATGATTTGAACTTCTCCTGCGAGTCCAGTATTAGATTGCGATGCTTCACTTCAGGTTTACTGTATACCTTGCACCTTCTTATTGAGGATGAAACACAGAAATTGCATTCGAATTTAATACAAAAGGCACAATGCCGACTTAAGTACAAGGGGACTGACACTCTCACTTTCTACGATTTGAACCTCTCCCGTGAGTCCAGTTTTAGATTCCGATGCTTCACTTCAGGTTTACTGTATCCCTTGGACCTTCTTATTGACGATGAAACACAGAAATTACATCCGAATTTAATACAAAAGGCACAATGCCGACTTAAGTACAAGAGGACTGACACTCTAACTTTCTATGATTTGAACCTCTCCTGCGAGTCCAGTTTTAGATTCCGATGCTACACTTCAGGTTTACTGTATCCCTTCGACCTTCTTAGTGACGATGAAACACAGAAATTGCATCCGAATTCAATACAAAAGGCACAATGCCGACTTAAGTAGAAGAGGACTGACACTCTAACTTTCTATGATTGGAACCTCTCCTGCGAGTCCAGTTTTAGATTCCGATGCTTCACGTCAGGTTTACTGTATCCCTTGGACCTTCTTATTGACGATGAAACACAGAAATTACATCCGAATTTAAAACTAAATTCACAATGCCGACTTAAGTACAAGAGGACTGACACTCTAACTTTCTATGATTTGAACCCCTCCTGCGAGTCCAGTTTTAGATTCCGATGCTACACTTCAGGTTTACTGTATACCTTGCACATTCGTAATGACGATGAAACACAGAAATTGCTTCGGAATTCAATTCAAAACGCACAATTGCGACTTAAGTACAAAAGGACTGACATTAACTTTCTATGATTTGAACCTCTCCTGTGATTCCAGTATTAGATTCTGATGCTTTTCTTCAGGTTTACTGTATCCCTTTGACCTTCTTATTGACGATGAAACACAGAAATTGCATCCGAATTTAATACAAAAGGCACAATGCCGACTTAAGTATACGAGGACAGACACCCTCACTTTCCACGATTTAAACCTCTCCTGTGAGTCCAGTTTTAATGTCCGATGCTTTACTTCAGGTTTACTGTATACCTTTGACCTTCTTATTGACGATGAAACACAGAAAATGCATCCCAATTTAATACAAAAGGCTCAATGCCGACTTAAGTAAAAGAGGACTGCCACTCTCACTTTCTATGATTTGAGCCTCTCCTGTGAGTCCAGTTTTAGATTCCGATGCTTCACTTCAGGTTTACTGTATCCCTTGGACCTACTTAGTGACAATGAAACACAGAAATTGCACCCGAATTTAATACAAAAGGCACAATGCCGACTTAAGTAAAAGAGGAGTGCCACTCTCACTTTCTATGATTTGAACCCTTCCTGTGAGTCCAGTTTTAGATTCCGAAGCTTCACTTCAGTTTTGCTGTATACCTTGCACCTTCTAGTTGACGATGAATAACAGAAATTGCATCAGAAATTAATACAAAAGGCACAATGCCGACGTAAGTACAAGAGAACTGACACTCTCACTTTCTATGATTTGAACTTCTCCTGCGAGTCCAGTATTAGATTGCGATGCTTCACTTCAGGTTTACTGTATACCTTGCACCTTCTTATTGAGGATGAAACACAGAAATTGCATTCGAATTTAATACAAAAGGCACAATGCCGACTTAAGTACAAGGGGACTGACACTCTCACTTTCTACGATTTGAACCTCTCCCGTGAGTCCAGTTTTAGATTCCGATGCTTCACTTCAGGTTTACTGTATCCCTTGGACCTTCTTATTGACGATGAAACACAGAAATTACATCCGAATTTAATACAAAAGGCACAATGCCGACTTAAGTACAAGAGGACTGACACTCTAACTTTCTATGATTTGAACCTCTCCTGCGAGTCCAGTTTTAGATTCCGATGCTACACTTCAGGTTTACTGTATCCCTTCGACCTTCTTAGTGACGATGAAACACAGAAATTGCATCCGAATTCAATACAAAAGGCACAATGCCGACTTAAGTAGAAGAGGACTGACACTCTAACTTTCTATGATTGGAACCTCTCCTGCGAGTCCAGTTTTAGATTCCGATGCTTCACGTCAGGTTTACTGTATCCCTTGGACCTTCTTATTGACGATGAAACACAGAAATTACATCCGAATTTAAAACTAAAGGCACAATGCCGACTTAAGTACAAGAGGACTGACACTCTAACTTTCTATGATTTGAACCCCTCCTGCGAGTCCAGTTTTAGATTCCGATGCTACACTTCAGGTTTACTGTATACCTTGCACATTCGTAATGACGATGAAACACAGAAATTGCTTCGGAATTCAATTCAAAACGCACAATTGCGACTTAAGTACAAAAGGACTGACATTAACTTTCTATGATTTGAACCTCTCCTGTGATTCCAGTATTAGATTCTGATGCTTTTCTTCAGGTTTACTGTGTCCCTTTGACCTTCTTATTGACGATGAAACACAGAAATTGCATCCGAATTTAATACAAAAGGCACAATGCCGACTTAAGTATACGAGGACAGACACTCTTACTTTCTACGATTTTAACCTCTCCTTTGAGTCCAGTTTTAGAGTCCGATGCTTCACTTCAGGTTTACTGTATACCTTGCACATTCTTATTGACGATGAAACACAGAAATTGCATCCGAATTTAATTCAAAAGGCTCAATGCCGACTTAAGTAAAAGAGGACTGCCACTCTCACTTTCTATGATTTGAACCTATCCTGTGAGTCCAGTTTTGGATTCCGATGCTTCACTTCAGGTTTGCTGTATACCTTGCACCTTCTAGTTGACGATGAATAACAGAAATAGCATCAGAAATTAATACAAAAGGCACAATGCCGACTTAAGTACAAGAGGACAGACACTCTAACTTTCTATGCTCTGAACCTCGCCTGTGTGTCCAGTTTTAGATTCCGATGCTTTACTTCATGTTTACTGTATACCTTGGACCTTCTTATTGACGATGAAACACAGAGTTTGCATCCGAATTTAATACAAAAGGCACAATGTCGACTTAAGTATACGAGGACAGACACTCTTACTTTCTACGATTTTAACCTCTCCTTTGAGTCCAGTTTTAGAGTCCGATGCTTCACTTCAGGTTTACTGTATACCTTGCACATTCTTATTGACGATGAAACACAGAAATTGCATCCGAATTTAATTCAAAAGGCTCAATGCCGACTTAAGTAAAAGAGGACTGCCACTCTCACTTTCTATGATTTGAACCTATCCTGTGAGTCCAGTTTTGGATTCCGATGCTTC
The DNA here is from genome assembly GCF_021461385.2 of Schistocerca piceifrons. Taxonomy (NCBI): domain Eukaryota; kingdom Metazoa; phylum Arthropoda; class Insecta; order Orthoptera; family Acrididae; genus Schistocerca; species Schistocerca piceifrons. The sequence goes on along the minus strand of NW_025727312.1, from coordinate 41,113 downwards.
ACTTCAGGTTTGCTGTATACCTTGCACCTTCTAGTTGACGATGAATAACAGAAATAGCATCAGAAATTAATACAAAAGGCACAATGCCAACTTACGTACAAGAGGACAGACACTCTCACATTCTACGATTCGAACCTCTCTTTTGAGTCCAGTTTCAGATTCCGATGCTTCACTTCACGTTTACTATATACCTTGCACCTTCTTATTGACGTTGAAGCACAGAAATTGCATTCGAATTTAATACAAAAGGCACAATGCCGACTTAAGTACAAGAGAAGTGACACTCTCACTTTCTATGATTTGAACCTCTCCTGTGAGTCCAGTTTTAGATTCCGATGCTTCAAGTCAGGTTTAGTGTATACCTTGCACCTTCTAATTGACGATGAAACACAGAAATTGCATCCGAATTTAATACAAATGGCACAACGCCGACTTAAGTGCAAGAGGACTGACACTCTCACTTTCTATGATTTGAACCTCTCCTGTGAGTCCAGTTTTAAATTCCGATGCTTCACTTCAGGTTTACTGTATCCCTTGGACCTTCTTAGTGACTATGAAACACAGAAATTGCATCCGAATTTAATACAAATTCACAATGCCGACTTAAGTACAAGAGGACTGACACTCTCACTTTCTACGATTTGAACCTCTCCTGTGAGTCCAGTATTAGATCCCGATGCTACACTTCAGGTTTACCGTATCCCTTGGACCTTCTTATTGACGATGAAACACAGAAATTACATCCGAATTTAATACAAAAGGCACAATGCCGACTTAAGTACAAGAGGACTGACACTCTAACTTTCTATGATTTGAACCTCTCCTGCGAGTCCAGTTTTAGATTACGATGCTACACTTCAGGTTTACTGTATCCCTTCGACCTTCTTAGTGACGATGAAACACAGAAATTGCATCCGAATTCAATACAAAAGGCACAATGCCGACTTAAGTAGAAGAGGACTGACACTCTAACTTTCTATGATTGGAACCTCTCCTGCGAGTCCAGTTTTAGATTCCGATGCTTCACGTCAGGTTTACTGTATCCCTTGGACCTTCTTATTGACGATGAAACACAGAAATTACATCCGAATTTAAAACTAAAGGCACAATGCCGACTTAAGTACAAGAGGACTGACACTCTAACTTTCTATGATTTGAACCCCTCCTGCGAGTCCAGTTTTAGATTCCGATGCTACACTTCAGGTTTACTGTATACCTTGCACATTCGTAATGACGATGAAACACAGAAATTGCTTCGGAATTCAATTCAAAACGCACAATTGCGACTTAAGTACAAAAGGACTGACATTAACTTTCTATGATTTGAACCTCTCCTGTGATTCCAGTATTAGATTCTGATGCTTTTCTTCAGGTTTACTGTGTCCCTTTGACCTTCTTATTGACGATGAAACACAGAAATTGCATCCGAATTTAATACAAAAGGCACAATGCCGACTTAAGTATACGAGGACAGACACTCTTACTTTCTACGATTTTAACCTCTCCTTTGAGTCCAGTTTTAGAGTCCGATGCTTCACTTCAGGTTTACTGTATACCTTGCACATTCTTATTGACGATGAAACACAGAAATTGCATCCGAATTTAATTCAAAAGGCTCAATGCCGACTTAAGTAAAAGAGGACTGCCACTCTCACTTTCTATGATTTGAACCTATCCTGTGAGTCCAGTTTTGGATTCCGATGCTTCACTTCAGGTTTGCTGTATACCTTGCACCTTCTAGTTGACGATGAATAACAGAAATAGCATCAGAAATTAATACAAAAGGCACAATGCCGACTTAAGTACAAGAGGACAGACACTCTAACTTTCTATGCTCTGAACCTCGCCTGTGTGTCCAGTTTTAGATTCCGATGCTTTACTTCATGTTTACTGTATACCTTGGACCTTCTTATTGACGATGAAACACAGAAATTGCATCCGAATTTAATACAAAAGGCACAATGCCGACTTAAGTATACGAGGACAGACACTCTTACTTTCTACGATTTTAACCTCTCCTTTGAGTCCAGTTTTAGAGTCCGATGCTTCACTTCAGGTTTACTGTATACCTTGCACATTCTTATTGACGATGAAACACAGAAATTGCATCCGAATTTAATTCAAAAGGCTCAATGCCGACTTAAGTAAAAGAGGACTGCCACTCTCACTTTCTATGATTTGAACCTATCCTGTGAGTCCAGTTTTGGATTCCGATGCTTCACTTCAGGTTTGCTGTATACCTTGCACCTTCTAGTTGACGATGAATAACAGAAATAGCATCAGAAATTAATACAAAAGGCACAATGCCGACTTACGTACAAGAGGAGAGACACTCTCACATTCTACGATTCGAACCTCTCTTTTGAGTCCAGTTTCAGATTCCGATGCTTCACTTCACGTTTACTATATACCTTGCACCTTCTTATTGACGATGAAGCACAGAAATTGCATTCGAATTTAATACAAAAGGCACAATGCCGACTTAAGTACAAGAGAACTGACACTCTCACTTTCTATGATTTGAACCTCTCCTGTGAGTCCAGTTTTAGATTCCGATGCTTCAAGTCAGGTTTAGTGTATACCTTGCACCTTCTAATTGACGATGAAACACAGAAATTGCATCCGAATTTAATACAAATGGAACAACGCCGACTTAAGTGCAAGAGGACTGACACTCTCACTTTCTATGATTTGAACCTCTCCTGTGAGTCCAGTTTTAAATTCCGATGCTTCACTTCAGGTTTACTGTATCCCTTGGACCTTCTTAGTGACTATGAAACACAGAAATTGCATCCGAATTTAATACAAATTCACAATGCCGACTTAAGTACAAGAGGACTGACACTCTCACTTTCTACGATTTGAACCTCTCCTGTGAGTCCAGTTTTAGATCCCGATGCTACACTTCAGGTTTACCGTATCCCTTGGACCTTCTTAGTGACGATGAAACACAGAAATTGCATCCGAATTTAATACAAATGGCACAATGCCGACTTAAGTATACGAGGACAGACACTCTCACTTCCTACGATTTCAACCTCTCCTGTGAGTTCAGATTTTGGGTCCGATGCTTCACTTCAGGTTTACTGTATACCTTGCACCTTCTTATTGACGATGAAACACAGAAATTGCATCCGAATCTAATACAAAAGGCACAATGCTGACTTAAGTAAAAGAGGACTGACATTCTCACATTCTATGATTTGAACCTCTTTTGTGAGTCTAGTTTTCGATTCCGATGCTTCACTTCAGGTTACTGTATCTCTTGGACCTTCTTATTGACGATGAAACACAGAAATTGCATCCGAATTTAATACAAAAGGCTCAATGGCGACTTAAGTACAAGAGGACTGATACTCTCACTTTCTATGATTTGAACCTCTCTAGTGAGTCCAGTTTTAGATTCCGATGCTTCACTTCAGGTTTACTGTATACCTTGCACCTTCGTAATGACGATGAAACACAGAAATTGCATCGGAATTAAATTCAAAATGCACAATGCCGACTTAAGTACAAGAGGACTGACACTGTAACTTTCCATGATTGGAACCTCTCCTGCGAGTCCAGTTTTAGATTCCGATGCTTCACTTCAGGTTTACTGTATCCCTTGGACCTTCCTATTGACGATGAAACACAGAAATTACATCCGAATTTAATACCAAAGGCACAATGCCGACTTAAGTACAAGAGGACTGACACTCTAACTTTCTATGCTTTGAACCTCGCCTGTGTGTCCAGTTTTAGATTCCGATGCTTTACTTCATGTTTACTGTATACCTTGGACCTTCTTATTGACGATGAAACACAGAGTTTGCATCCGAATTTAATACAAAAGGCTCAATGGCGACTTACGTACAAGAGGACAGACACTCTCACTTTCTACGATTCGAACCTCTCTTTTGAGTCCAGTTTCAGATTCCGATGCTTCACTTCACGTTTACTGTATACCTTGCACCTTCTTATTGACGATGAAGCACAGAAATTGCATTCGAATTTAATACAAAAGGCACAATGCCGACTTAACTACAAGAGAACTGACACTCTCACTTTCTATGATTTGAACCTCTCCTTTGAGTCCAGTTTTAGATTCCGGTGCTTCAAGTCAGGTTTACTGTATACCTTGCACCTTCTAATTGACGATGAAACACAGAAATTGCATCCGAATTTAATACAAATGGCACAACGCCGACTTAAGTGCAAGAGGACTGACACTCTCACTTTCTACGATTTGAACCTCTCCTGTGAGTCCAGTTTTAGATCCCGATGCTACACTTCAGGTTTACTGTATCCCTTGGACCTTTTTAGTGACGATGAAACACAGAAATTGCATCCGAATTTAATGCAAATGGCACAATGCCGACTTAAGTATACGAGGACAGACTTCCTACGATTTCAACCTCTCCTGTGAGTTCAGATTTTGAGTCCGATGCTTCACTTCAGGTTTACTGTATACCTTGCACCTTCTTATTGACGATGAAACACAGAAATTGCATCCGAATCTAATACAAAAGGCACAATGCTGACTTAAGTAAAAGAGGACTGACATTCTCACGTTCTATGATTTGAACCTATCCTGTGAGTCCAGTTTTGGATTCCGATGCTTCACTTCAGGTTTGCTGTATACCTTGCACCTTCTAGTTGACGATGAATAACAGAAATAGCATCAGAAATTAATACAAAAGGCACAATGCCGACTTAAGTATACGAGGACAGACACTCTTACTTTCTACGATTTTAACCTCTCCTTTGAGTCCAGTTTTAGAGTCCGATGCTTCACTTCAGGTTTACTGTATACCTTGCACATTCTTATTGACGATGAAACACAGAAATTGCATCCGAATTTAATTCAAAAGGCTCAATGCCGACTTAAGTAAAAGAGGACTGCCACTCTCACTTTCTATGATTTGAACCTATCCTGTGAGTCCAGTTTTGGATTCCGATGCTTCACTTCAGGTTTGCTGTATACCTTGCACCTTCTAGTTGACGATGAATAACAGAAATAGCATCAGAAATTAATACAAAAGGCACAATGCCGACTTAAGTACAAGAGGACAGACACTCTAACTTTCTATGCTCTGAACCTCGCCTGTGTGTCCAGTTTTAGATTCCGATGCTTTACTTCATGTTTACTGTATACCTTGGACCTTCTTATTGACGATGAAACACAGAAATTGCATCCGAATTTAATACAAAAGGCACAATGCCGACTTAAGTATACGAGGACAGACACTCTTACTTTCTACGATTTTAACCTCTCCTTTGAGTCCAGTTTTAGAGTCCGATGCTTCACTTCAGGTTTACTGTATACCTTGCACATTCTTATTGACGATGAAACACAGAAATTGCATCCGAATTTAATTCAAAAGGCTCAATGCCGACTTAAGTAAAAGAGGACTGCCACTCTCACTTTCTATGATATGAACCTATCCTGTGAGTCCAGTTTTGGATTCCGATGCTTCACTTCAGGTTTGCTGTATACCTTGCACCTTCTAGTTGACGATGAATAACAGAAATAGCATCAGAAATTAATACAAAAGGCACAATGCCGACTTACGTACAAGAGGACAGACACTCTCACATTCTACGATTCGAACCTCTCTTTTGAGTCCAGTTTCGGATTCCGATGCTTCACTTCACGTTTACTATATACCTTGCACCTTCTTATTGACGATGAAGCACAGAAATTGCATTCGAATTTAATACAAAAGGCACAATGCCGACTTAAGTACAAGAGAACTGACACTCTCACTTTCTATGATTTGAACCTCTCCTGTGAGTCCAGTTTTAGATTCCGATGCTTCAAGTCAGGTTTAGTGTATACCTTGCACCTTCTAATTGACGATGAAACACAGAAATTGCATCCGAATTTAATACAAATGGCACAACGCCGACTTAAGTGCAAGAGGACTGACACTCTCACTTTCTATGATTTGAACCTCTCCTGTGAGTCCAGTTTTAAATTCCGATGCTTCACTTCAGGTTTACTGTATCCCTTGGACCTTCTTAGTGACTATGAAACACAGAAATTGCATCCGAATTTAATACAAATTCACAATGCCGACTTAAGTACAAGAGGACAGACACTCTCACTTTCTACGATTTGAACCTCTCCTGTGAGTCCAGTTTTAGATCCCGATGCTACACTTCAGGTTTACCGTATCCCTTGGACCTTCTTAGTGACGATGAAACACAGAAATTGCATCCGAATTTAATACAAATGGCACAATGCCGACTTAAGTATACGAGGGCAGACACTCTCACTTCCTACGATTTCAACCTCTCCTGTGAGTTCAGATTTTGAGTCCGATGCTTCACTTCAGGTTTACTGTATACCTTGCACCTTCTTATTGACGATGAAACACAGAAATTGCATCCGAATCTAATACAAAAGGCACAATGCTGACTTAAGTAAAAGAGGACTGACATTCTCACATTCTATGATTTGAACCTCTCCTGTGAGTCTAGTTTTCGATTCCGATGCTTCACTTCAGGTTACTGTATCTCTTGGACCTTCTTATTGACGATGAAACACAGAAATTGCATCCGAATTTAATACAAAAGGCTCAATGGCGACTTAAGTACAAGAGGACTGATACTCTCACTTTCTATGATTTGAACCTCTCTAGTGAGCCCAGTTTTAGATTCCGATGCTTCACTTCAGGTTTACTGTATACCTTGCACCTTCGTAATGACGATGAAACACAGAAATTGCATCGGAATTAAATTCAAAATGCACAATGCCGACTTAAGTACAAGAGGACTGACACTGTAACTTTCCATGATTGGAACCTCTCCTGCGAGTCCAGTTTTAGATTCCGATGCTTCACTTCAGGTTTACTGTATCCCTTGGACCTTCCTATTGACGATGAAACACAGAAATTACATCCGAATTTAATACCAAAGGCACAATGCCGACTTAAGTACAAGAGGACTGACACTCTAACTTTCTATGCTTTGAACCTCGCCTGTGTGTCCAGTTTTAGATTCCGATGCTTTACTTCATGTTTACTGTATACCTTGGACCTTCTTATTGACGATGAAACACAGAGTTTGCATCCGAATTTAATACAAAAGGCTCAATGGCGACTTACGTACAAGAGGACAGACACTCTCACTTTCTACGATTCGAACCTCTCTTTTGAGTCCAGTTTCAGATTCCGATGCTTCACTTCACGTTTACTGTATACCTTGCACCTTCTTATTGACGATGAAGCACAGAAATTGCATTCGAATTTAATACAAAAGGCACAATGCCGACTTAACTACAAGAGAACTGACACTCTCACTTTCTATGATTTGAACCTCTCCTTTGAGTCCAGTTTTAGATTCCGGTGCTTCAAGTCAGGTTTACTGTATACCTTGCACCTTCTAATTGACGATGAAACACAGAAATTGCATCCGAATTTAATACAAATGGCACAACGCCGACTTAAGTGCAAGAGGACTGACACTCTCACTTTCTACGATTTGAACCTCTCCTGTGAGTCCAGTTTTAGATCCCGATGCTACACTTCAGGTTTACTGTATCCCTTGGACCTTTTTAGTGACGATGAAACACAGAAATTGCATCCGAATTTAATACAAATGGCACAATGCCGACTTAAGTATACGAGGACAGACTTCCTACGATTTCAACCTCTCCTGTGAGTTCAGATTTTGAGTCCGATGCTTCACTTCAGGTTTACTGTATACCTTGCACCTTCTTATTGACGATGAAACACAGAAATTGCATCCGAATCTAATACAAAAGGCACAATGCTGACTTAAGTAAAAGAGGACTGACATTCTCACATTCTATGATTTGAACCTCTCCTGTGAGTCTAGTTTTCGATTCCGATGCTTCACTTCAGGTTTACTGTATCTCTTGGACCTTCTTATTGACGATGAATCACAGAAATTGCATCCGAATTTAATACAAAAGGCTCAATGGCGACTTAAGTACAAGAGGACTGACACTCTCACTTTCTATGATTTGAAGCTCTCTAGTGAGTCCAGTTTCAGATTCCGATGCTTCACTTCAGGTTTACTGTATACCTTGCACCTTCGTAATGACGATGAAACACAGAAATTGCATCGGAATTAAATTCAAAATGCACAATGCCGACTTAAGTACAAAAGGATTGACACTATAACTTTCTATGATTTGAACCTCTGCTGTGAGTCCAGTATTAGATTCCGATGCTTTACTTCAGGTTTACTGCATCCCTTTGACCTTCTTATTGACGATGAAACACAGAAATTGCATCCGAATTTAATACAAAAGGCACAATGCCGATTTAAGTATACGAGGACAGACACCCTCACTTTCCACGATTTAAACCTCTCCTGTGAGTCCAGTTTTAATGTCCGATGCTTTACTTCAGGTTTACTGTATACCTTTGACCTTCTTATTGACGATGAAACACAGAAAATGCATCCCAATTTAATACAAAAGGCTCAATGCCGACTTAAGTAAAAGAGGACTGCCACTCTCACTTTCTATGATTTGAACCTCCCTGTGAGTCCAGTTTTAGATTCCGATGCTTCACTTCAGGTTTACTGTATCCCTTGGACCTACTTAGTGACAATGAAACACAGAAATTGCACCCGAATTTAATACAAAAGGCACAATGCCGACTTAAGTAAAAGAGGAGTGCCACTCTCACTTTCTATGATTTGAACCCTTCCTGTGAGTCCAGTTTTAGATTCCGAAGCTTCACTTCAGTTTTGCTGTATACCTTGCACCTTCTAGTTGACGATGAATAACAGAAATTGCATCAGAAATTAATACAAAAGGCACAATGCCGACGTAAGTACAAGGGAACTGACACTCTCACTTTCTATGATTTGAACTTCTCCTGCGAGTCCAGTATTAGATTGCGATGCTTCACTTCAGGTTTACTGTATACCTTGCACCTTCTTATTGAGGATGAAACACAGAAATTGCATTCGAATTTAATACAAAAGGCACAATGCCGACTTAAGTACAAGGGGACTGACACTCTCACTTTCTACGATTTGAACCTCTCCCGTGAGTCCAGTTTTAGATTCCGATGATTCACTTCAGGTTTACTGTATCCCTTGGACCTTCTTATTGACGATGAAACACAGATATTACATCCGAATTTAATACAAAAGGCACAATGCCGACATAAGTACAAGAGGACTGACACTCTAACTTTCTATGATTTGAACCTCTCCTGCGAGTCCAGTTTTAGATTCCGATGCTACACTTCAGGTTTACTGTATCCCTTCGACCTTCTTAGTGACGATGAAACACAGAAATTGCATCCGAATTCAATACAAAAGGCACAATGCCGACTTAAGTAGAAGAGGACTGACACTCTAACTTTCTATGATTGGAACCTCTCCTGCGAGTCCAGTTTTAGATTCCGATGCTTCACGTCAGGTTTACTGTATCCTTTGGATCTTCTTATTGACGATGAAACACAGAAATTACATCCGAATTTAAAACTAAAGGCACAATGCCGACTTAAGTACAAGAGGACTGACACTCTAACTTTCTATGATTTGAACCCCTCCTGCGAGTCCAGTTTTAGATTCCGATGCTACACTTCAGGTTTACTGTATACCTTGCACATTCGTAATGACGATGAAACACAGACATTCTTCGGAATTCAATTCAAAACGCACAATTCCGACTTAAGTACAAAAGGACTGACATTAACTTTCTATGATTTGAACCTCTCCTGTGATTCCAGTATTAGATTCTGATGCTTTTCTTCAGGTTTACTGTGTCCCTTTGACCTTCTTATTGACGATGAAACACAGAAATTGCATCCGAATTTAATACAAAAGGCACAATGCCGACTTAAGTATACGAGGACAGACACTCTTACTTTCTACGATTTTAACCTCTCCTGTGAGTCCAGTTTTAGAGTCCGATGCTTCACTTCAGGTTTACTGTATACCTTGCACATTCTTATTGACGATGAAACACAGAAATTGCATCCGAATTTAATTCAAAAGGCTCAATGCCGACTTAAGTAAAAGAGGACTGCCACTCTCACTTTCTATGATTTGAACCTATCCTGTGAGTCCAGTTTTGGATTCCGATGCTTCACTTCAGGTTTGCTGTATACCTTGCACCTTCTAGTTGACGATGAATAACAGAAATAGCATCAGAAATTAATACAAAAGGCACAATGCCGACTTAAGTACAAGAGGACTGACACTCTAACTTTCTATGCTTTGAACCTCGCCTGTGTGTCCAGTTTTAGATTCCGATGCTTTACTTCATGTTTACTGTATACCTTGGACCTTCTTATTGACGATGAAACACAGAGTTTGCATCCGAATTTAATACAAAAGGCACAATGCCGACTTAAGTACAAGAGAACTGACACTCTCACTTTCTATGATTTGAACCTCTCCTGTGAGTCCAGTTTTAGATTCCGATGCTTCAAGTCAGGTTTAGTGTATACCTTGCACATTCTTATTGACGATGAAACACAGAAATTGCATCCGAATTTAATACAAAAGGCACAATGCCGACTTAAGTACAAGAGGACTGACACTCTAACTTTCTATGCTTTGAACCTCGCCTGTGTGTCCAGTTTTAGATTCCGATGCTTTACTTCATGTTTACTGTATACCTTGGACCTTCTTATTGACGATGAAACACAGAGTTTGCATCCGAATTTAATACAAAAGGCACAATGCCGACTTAAGTACAAGAGAACTGACACTCTCACTTTCTATGATTTGAACCTCTCCTGTGAGTCCAGTTTTAGATTCCGATGCTTCAAGTCAGGTTTACTGTATACCTTGCACATTCTTATTGACGATGAAACACAGAAATTGCATCCGAATTTAATACAAAAGGCACAATGCCGACTTACGTACAAGAGGACAGACACTCTCACATTCTACGATTCGAACCTCTCTTTTGAGTCCAGTTTCAGATTCCGATGCTTCACTTCACGTTTACTGTATACCTTGCACCTTCTTATTGACGATGAAGCACAGAAATTGCATTCGAATTTAATACAAAAGGCACAATGCCGACTTAAGTACAAGAGAACTGACACTCTCACTTTCTATGATTTGAACCTCTCCTGTGAGTCCAGTTTTAGATTCCGATGCTTCAAGTCAGGTTTAGTGTATACCTTGCACCTTCTAATTGACGATGAAACACAGAAATTGCATCCGAATTTAATACAAATGGCACAGCGCCGACTTAAGTGCAAGAGGACTGACACTCTCACTTTCTATGATTTGAACCTCTCCTGTGAGTCCAGTTTTAAATTCCGATGCTTCACTTCAGGTTTACTGTATCCCTTGGACCTTCTTAGTGACTATGAAACACAGAAAATGCATCCGAATTTAATACAAATTCACAATGCCGACTTAAGTACAAGAGGACTGACACTCTCACTTTCTACGATTTGAACCTCTCCTGTGAGTCCAGTTTTAGATCCCGATGCTACACTTCAGGTTTACCGTATCCCTTGGACCTTCTTAGTGACGATGAAGCACAGAAATTGCATTCGAATTTAATACAAAAGGCACAATGCCGACTTAAGTACAAGAGAACTGACACTCTCACATTCTATGATTTGAACCTCTCCTGTGAGTCCAGTTTTAGATTCCGATGCTTCAAGTCAGGTTTAGTGTATACCTTGCACCTTCTAATTGACGATGAAACACAGAAATTGCATCCGAATTTAATACAAATGGCACAGCGCCGACTTAAGTGCAAGAGGACTGACACTCTCACTTTCTATGATTTGAACCTCTCCTGTGAGTCCAGTTTTAAATTCCGATGCTTCACTTCAGGTTTACTGTATCCCTTGGACCTTCTTAGTGACTATGAAACACAGAAATTGCATCCGAATTTAATACAAATGGCACAATGCCGACTTAAGTATACGAGGACAGACACTCTCACTTCCTACGATTTCAACCTCTCCTGTGAGTTCAGATTTTGAGTCCGATGCTTCACTTCAGGTTTACTGTATACCTTGCACCTTCTTATTGACGATGAAACACAGAAATTGCATCCGAATCTAATACAAAAGGCACAATGCTGACTTAAGTAAAAGAGGACTGACATTCTCACATTCTATGATTTGAACCTCTCCTGTGAGTCTAGTTTTCGATTCCGATGCTTCACTTCAGGTTACTGTATCTCTTGGACCTTCTTATTGACGATGAAACACAGAAATTGCATCCGAATTTAATACAAAAGGCTCAATGGCGACTTAAGTACAAGAGGACTGACACTCTCACTTTCTATGATTTGAACCTCTCTAGTGAGTCCAGTTTTAGATTCCGATGCTTCACTTCAGGTTTACTGTATACCTTGCACCTTCGTAATGACGATGAAACACAGAAATTGCATCGGAATTAAATTCAAAATGCACAATGCCGACTTAAGTACAAAAGGATTGACACTATAACTTTCTATGATTTGAACCTCTACTGTGAGTCCAGTATTAGATTCCGATGCTTTACTTCAGGTTTACTGTATCCCTTTGACCTTCTTATTGACGATGAAACACAGAAATTGCATCCGAATTTAATACAAAAGGCACAATGCCGACTTAAGTATACGTGGACAGACACTCTCACTTTCCACGATTTAAACCTCTCCTGTGAATCCAGTTTTAATGTCCGATGCTTCACTTCAGGTTTACTGTATACCTTTGACCTTCTTATTGACGATGAAACACAGAAAATGCATCCCAAATTAATACAAAAGGCTCAATGCCGACTTAAGTAAAAGAGGACTGCCACACTCACTTTCTATGATTTGAACCTCTCCTGTGAGTCCAGTTTTAGATTCCGATGCTTCACTTCAAGTTTGCTGTATACCTTGCACCTTCTTGTTGACAAAGAATAACAGAAATCGCATCAGAAATTAATACAAAAGGCACAATGCCGACTTAAGTAGAAGAGGACTGACACTCTCACTTTCTACGATTTGAACCTCTTCTGTGAATCCAGTTTTAGATTCCGATGCTTTACTTCAGGTTTACTGTTTCCCTTGGACCTTCTTATTGACGATGAAACACAGAAATTGCATCCGAATTTAATACAATAGGCATATTGCCGTCTTAAGTACAAGAGGACTGACACTCTTACTTTCTATGATTTGCACCTCTCCTGTGAGTCCAGTTTTAGATTCCGATCCTTCACTTCAGGTTTACTGTATCCCTTGGACCTTCTTATTGACGATGAAACACAGAAATTGCATCGAATTTGATACAAAAGGCGCAATGCCGACTTAAGTACAAGAGGACTGTCACTCTCAATTTCTACGATTAGAACCTCTCCTGTGAGTCCAGTTTTAGATTCCGATGCTTCACTTCAGGTTTACTGTATACCTTGCACCTTCTAATTGACGATGAAACACAGTAATTGCATCCGAATTTAATACAAATGGCACAACGCCGACTAAAGTGCAAGAGGACTGACACTCTCACTTTCTACGATTTGAACCTCACCTGTAAGTCCAGTTGTAGATTCCGATGCTTCACTTCAGGTTTACTGTATCCCTTAGACCTTTTTATTGACGATGAAACACAGAAATTGCATCGAATTTAATACAAAAGGCACAATGCCGACTTAAGTACAAGAGGACTGACACTCTCACTTTCTACGATTTGAACCTCTCCTGTGAGTCCAGTTTTAGATTCCGATGCTTCACTTCAGGTTTACTGTATCCCTTGGACCTTCTTATTGACGATGAAACACAGAAATTACATCCGAATTTAATACAAAAGGCACAATGCCGACCTAAGTACAAGAGGACTGACACTCTCACTATCTACGATTTGAACCTCTCCTGCGAGTCCAGTTTTAGATTCCGATGCTACACTTCAGGTTTACTGTATACCTTGCACCTTCGTAATGACGATGAGACACAGAAATTACATCCGAATTTAATTCAAAAGGCACAATGATGACTTAAGTAAAAGAGGACTGACACTAACTTTCTATGATTTGAACCTCTCCTGTGAGTCCAGTATTAGATTCCGATGCTTTACTTCAGGTTTACTGTATCCCTTTGACCTTCTTATTGACGATGAAACACAGAAATTGCATCCGAATTTAATACAAAAGGCACAATGCCGACTTAAGTATACGTGGACAGACACTCTCACTTTCCACGATTTAAACCTCTCCTGTGAATCCAGTTTTAATGTCCGATGCTTCACTTCAGGTTTACTGTATACCTTTGACCTTCTTATTGACGATGAAACACAGAAAATGCATCCCAATTTAATACAAAAGGCTCAATGCCGACTTAAGTAAAAGAGGACTGCCACACTCACTTTCTATGATTTGAACCTCTCCTGTGAGTCCAGTTTTAGATTCCGATGCTTCACTTCAAGTTTGCTGTATACCTTGCACCTTCTTGTTGACAAAGAATAACAGAAATCGCATCAGAAATTAATACAAAAGGCACAATGCCGACTTAAGTAGAAGAGGACTGACACTCTCACTTTCTACGATTTGAACCTCTTCTGTGAGTCCAGTTTTAGATTCCGATGCTTTACTTCAGGTTTACTGTTTCCCTTGGACATTCTTATTGACGATGAAACACAGAAATTGCATCCGAATTTAATACAATAGGCATATTGCCGTCTTAAGTACAAGAGGACTGACACTCTTACTTTCTATGATTTGAACCTCTCCTGTGAGTCCAGTTTTAGATTCCGATCCTTCACTTCAGGTTTACTGTATCCCTTGGACCTTCTTATTGACGATGAAACACAGAAATTGCATCGAATTTGATACAAAAGGCGCAATGCCGACTTAAGTACAAGAGGACTGTCACTCTCAATTTCTACGATTAGAACCTCTCCTGTGAGTCCAGTTTTAGAGTCCGATGCTTCACTTCAGGTTTACTGTATACCTTGCACCTTCTTATTGACGATGAAACACAGAAATTGCATCCGAATTTAATTCAAAAGGCTCAATGCCGACCTAAGTAAAAGAGGACTGCCACTCTCACTTTCTATGATTTGAACCTATCCTGTGATTCCAGTTTTAGATTCCGATGCTTCACTTCAGGTTTGCTGTATACCTTGCACCTTCTAGTTGACGATGAATAACAGAAATTGCATCAGAAATTAATACAAAAGGCACAATGCCGACTTAAGTACAAGAGGACTGACACTCTCACTTTCTATGATTTGAACTTCTCCTGCGAGTCCAGTATTAGATTGCGATGCTTCACTTCAGGTTTACTGTATACCTTGCACCTTCTTATTGACGATGAAACACAGAATTTGCATTCGAATTTAATACAAAAGGCACAATGCCGACTTAAGTACAAGAGGACTGACACTCTCACTTTCTACGATTTGAACCCCTCCCGTGAGTCCAGTTTTAGATTCCGATGCTTCACTTCAGGTTTACTGTATCCCTTGGACCTTCTTATTGATGATGAAACACAGAAATTACATCCGAATTTAACACAAAAGGCACAATGCCGATTTAAGTACAAGAGGACTGACACTCTAACTTACTATGATTTGAACCTCTCCTGCGAGTTCAGTTTTAGATTCCGATGCTTCACTTCAGGTTTACTGTATCCCTTGGACCTTCTTATTGACGATGAAACACAGAAATTACATCCGAATCTAATACCAAAGGCACAATGCCGACTTAAGTACAAGAGGACTGACACTCTAACTTTCTATGATTTGAACCCCTCCTGCGAATTCAGTTTTAGATACCGATGCTACACTTCAGGTTTACTGTATATCTTGCACCTACTAATTGACGATGAAACACAGAAATTGCATCCGAATTTAATACAAAATTGCACAGCGCCGACTTAAGTGCAAGAGGACAGACACTCTCACTTTCTATGATATGAACCTCTCCTGTGAGTCCAGTTATAGATTCCGATTCTACACTTCAGGTTTACTGTATCCCTTGGACCTTCTTATTGACGATGAAACACAGAAATTGCATCGAATTTGATACAAAAGGCACAATGCCGACTTAAGTACAAGAGGACTGTCACTCTCACTTTCTACGATTTGAACCTCTCCTGTGAGTCCAGTTTTAGATTCCGATGCTTCACTTCAGGTTTACTGTATACCTTGCACCTTCTAATTGACGATGAAACACAGTAATTGCATCCGAATTTAATACAAATGGCACAACGCCGACTAAAGTGCAAGAGGAATGACACTCTCACTTTCTACGATTTGAATCTCACCTGTAAGTCCAGTTGTAGATTCCGATGCTTCACTTCAGGTTTACTGTATCCCTTAGACCTTCTTATTGACGATGAAACACAGAAATTGCATTGAATTTCATACAAAAGGCACAATGCCGACTTCAGTACAAGAGGACTGACACTCTCACTTTCTACGATTTGAACCTCTCCTGTGAGTCCAGTTTTAGATTCCGATGCTTCACTTCAGGTTTACTGTATCCCTTGGACCTTCGTATTGACGATGAAACACAGAAATTACATCCGAATTTAATACAAAAGGCACAATGCCGACTTAAGTACAAGCGGACTGACACTCTCACTTTCTACGATTTGAACCTCTCCTGCGAGTCCAGTTTTAGATTCCGATGCTACACTTCAGGTTTACTGTATACCTTGCACCTTCGTAATGACGTTGAGACACAGAAATTACATCCGAATTTAATACAAAAGGCACAATGCCGACTTAAGTAAAAGAGGACTGACACTCTAACATTCTATGATTGGAACCTCTCCTGCGAGTCCAGTTTTATATTCCGATGCTTCACTTCAGGTTTACTGTATACCTTGCACATTCGTAATGACGATGAAACACAGAAATTGCATCCGAATATAATACAAATTCACAACGCCGACTTAAGTACAAGAGGACTGACACTCTCACTTTCTACGATTTGAACCTCTCCTGTGAGTCCAGTTTTAGATCCCGATGCTACACTTCAGGTTTACTGTATCCCTTGGACCTTTTTAGTGACGATGAAACACAGAAATTGCATCCGAATTTAATACAAATGGCACAATGCCGACTTAAGTATACGAGGACAGACTTCCTACGATTTCAACCTCTCCTGTGAGTTCAGATTTTCAGTCCGATGCTTCACTTCAGGTTTACTGTATACCTTGCACCTTCTTATTGACGATGAAACACAGAAATTGCATCCGAATCTAATACAAAAGGCACAATGCTGACTTAAGTAAAAGAGGACTGACATTCTCACATTCTATGATTTGAACCTCTCCTGTGAGTCTAGTTTTCGATTCCGATGCTTCACTTCAGGTTTACTGTATCTCTTGGACCTTCTTATTGACGATGAAACACAGAAATTGCATCCGAATTTGATACAAAAGGCTCAATGGCGACTTAAGTACAAGAGGACTGACACTCTCACTTTCTATGATTTGAACCTCTCTAGTGAGTCCAATTTCAGATTCCGATGCTTCACTTCAGGTTTACTGTATACCTTGCACCTTCGTAATGACGATGAAACACAGAAATTGCATCGGAATTAAATTCAAAATTCACAACGCCGACTTAAGTACAAGAGGACTGACACTCTCACTTTCTACGATTTGAACCTCTCCTGTGAGTCCAGTTTTAGATCCCGATGCTACACTTCAGGTTTACTGTATCCCTTAGACCTTCTTAGTGACGATGAAACACAGAAATAGCATCCGAATTTAATACAAATGGCACAACGCCGACTTAAGTGCAAGAGGACTGACACTCTCACTTTCTATGATTTGACCCTCTCCTGTGAGTCCAGTTTTAAATTCCGATGCTTCACTTCAGGTTTACTGTATCCCTTGGACCTTCTTAGTGACGATGAAACACAGAAATTGCATCCGAATATAATACAAATTCACAACGCCGACTTAAGTACAAGAGGACTGACACTCTCACTTTCTACGATTTGAACCTCTCCTGTGAGTCCAGTTTTAGATCCCGATGCTACACTTCAGGTTTACTGTATCCCTTGGACCTTTTTAGTGACGATGAAACACAGAAATTGCATCCGAATTTAATACAAATGGCACAATGCCGACTTAAGTATACGAGGACAGACTTCCTAAGATTTCAACCTCTCCTGTGAGTTCAGATTTTCAGTCCGATGCTCCACTTCAGGTTTACTGTATACCTTGCACCTTCTTATTGACGATGAAACACAGAAATTGCATCCGAATCTAATACAAAAGGCACAATGCTGACTTAAGTAAAAGAGGACTGACATTCTCACATTCTATGATTTGAAACTCTCCTGTGAGTCTAGTTTTCGATTCCGATGCTTCACTTCAGGTTTACTGTATCTCTTGGACCTTCTTATTGACGATGGAACACAGAAATTGCATCCGAATTTGATACAAAAGGCTCAATGGCGACTTAAGTACAACAGGACTGACACTCTCACTTTCTATGATTTGAACCTCTCTAGTGAGTCCAGTTTCAGATTCCGATGCTTCACTTCAGGTTTACTGTATACCTTGCACCTTCGTAATGACGATGAAACACAGAAATTGCATCGGAATTAAATTCAAAATGCACAATGCCGACTTAAGTACAAAAGGATTGACACTATAACTTTCTATGATTTGAACCTCTGCTGTGAGTCCAGTATTAGATTCCGATGCTTTACTTCAGGTTTACTGTATCCCTTTGACCTTCTTATTGACGATGAAACACAGAAATTGCATCCGAATTTAATACAAAAGGCACAATGCCGACTTAAGTATACGAGGACAGACACCCTCACTTTCCACGATTTAAACCTCTCCTGTGAGTCCAGTTTTAATGTCCGATGCTTTACTTCAGGTTTACTGTATACCTTTGACCTTCTTATTGACGATGAAACACAGAAAATGCATCCCAATTTAATACAAAAGGCTCAATGCCGACTTAAGTAAAAGAGGACTGCCACTCTCACTTTCTATGATTTGAACCTCTCCTGTGAGTCCAGTTTTAGATTCCGATGCTTCACTTCAGGTTTACTGTATCCCTTGGACCTACTTAGTGACAATGAAACACAGAAATTGCACCCGAATTTAATACAAAAGGCACAATGCCGACTTAAGTAAAAGAGGAGTGCCACTCTCACTTTCTATGATTTGAACCCTTCCTGTGAGTCCAGTTTTAGATTCCGAAGCTTCACTTCAGTTTTGCTGTATACCTTGCACCTTGTAGTTGACGATGAATAACAGAAATTGCATCAGAAATTAATACAAAAGGCACAATGCCGACGTAAGTACAAGAGAACTGACACTCTCACTTTCTATGATTTGAACTTCTCCTGCGAGTCCAGTATTAGATTGCGATGCTTCACTTCAGGTTTACTGTATACCTTGCACCTTCTTATTGAGGATGAAACACAGAAATTGCATTCGAATTTAATACAAAAGGCACAATGCCGACTTAAGTACAAGGGGACTGACACTCTCACTTTCTACGATTTGAACCTCTCCCGTGAGTCCAGTTTTAGATTCCGATGCTTCACTTCAGGTTTACTGTATCCCTTGGACCTTCTTATTGACGATGAAACACAGAAATTACATCCGAATTTAATACAAAAGGCACAATGCCGACTTAAGTACAAGAGGACTGACACTCTAACTTTCTATGATTTGAACCTCTCCTGCGAGTCCAGTTTTAGATTCCGATGCTACACTTCAGGTTTACTGTATCCCTTCGACCTTCTTAGTGACGATGAAACACAGAAATTGCATCCGAATTCAATACAAAAGGCACAATGCCGACTTAAGTAGAAGAGGACTGACACTCTAACTTTCTATGATTGGAACCTCTCCTGCGAGTCCAGTTTTAGATTCCGATGCTTCACGTCAGGTTTACTGTATCCCTTGGACCTTCTTATTGACGATGAAACACAGAAATTACATCCGAATTTAAAACTAAAGGCACAATGCCGACTTAAGTACAAGAGGACTGACACTCTAACTTTCTATGATTTGAACCCCTCCTGCGAGTCCAGTTTTAGATTCCGATGCTACACTTCAGGTTTACTGTATACCTTGCACATTCGTAATGACGATGAAACACAGAAATTGCTTCGGAATTCAATTCAAAACGCACAATTGCGACTTAAGTACAAAAGGACTGACATTAACTTTCTATGATTTGAACCTTTCCTGTGATTCCAGTATTAGATTCTGATGCTTTTCTTCAGGTTTACTGTGTCCCTTTGACCTTCTTATTGACGATGAAACACAGAAATTGCATCCGAATTTTATACAAAAGGCACAATGCCGACTTAAGTATACGAGGACAGACACTCTTACTTTCTACGATTTTAACCTCTCCTTTGAGTCCAGTTTTAGAGTCCGATGCTTCACTTCAGGTTTACTGTATACCTTGCACATTCTTATTGACGATGAAACACAGAAATTGCATCCGAATTTAATTCAAAAGGCTCAATGCCGACTTAAGTAAAAGAGGACTGCCACTCTCACTTTCTATGATTTGAACCTATCCTGTGAGTCCAGTTTTGGATTCCGATGCTTCACTTCAGGTTTGCTGTATACCTTGCACCTTCTAGTTGACGATGAATAACAGAAATAGCATCAGAAATTAATACAAAAGGCACAATGCCGACTTAAGTACAAGAGGACAGACACTCTAACTTTCTATGCTCTGAACCTCGCCTGTGTGTCCAGTTTCAGATTCCGATGCTTCACTTCACGTTTACTATATACCTTGCACCTTCTTATTGACGATGAAGCACAGAAATTGCATTCGAATTTAATACAAAAGGCACAATGCCGACTTAAGTACAAGAGAACTGACACTCTCACTTTCTATGATTTGAACCTCTCCTGTGAGTCCAGTTTTAGATTCCGATGCTTCAAGTCAGGTTTAGTGTATACCTTGCACCTTCTAATTGACGATGAAACACAGAAATTGCATCCGAATTTAATACAAATGGCACAACGCCGACTTAAGTGCAAGAGGACTGACACTCTCACTTTCTATGATTTGAACCTCTCCTGTGAGTCCAGTTTTAAATTCCGATGCTTCACTTCAGGTTTACTGTATCCCTTGGACCTTCTTAGTGACTATGAAACACAGAAATTGCATCCGAATTTAATACAAATTCACAATGCCGACTTAAGTACAAGAGGACTGACACTCTCACTTTCTACGATTTGAACCTCTCCTGTGAGTCCAGTTTTAGATCCCGATGCTACACTTCAGGTTTACCGTATCCCTTGGACCTTCTTAGTGACGATGAAACACAGAAATTGCATCCGAATTTAATACAAATGGCACAATGCCGACTTAAGTATACGAGGACAGACACTCTCACTTCCTACGATTTCAACCTCTCCTGTGAGTTCAGATTTTGAGTCCGATGCTTCACTTCAGGTTTACTGTATACCTTGCACCTTCTTATTGACGATGAAACACAGAAATTGCATCCGAATCTAATACAAAAGGCACAATGCTGACTTAAGTAAAAGAGGACTGACATTCTCACATTCTATGATTTGAACCTCTCCTGTGAGTCTAGTTTTCGATTCCGATGCTTCACTTCAGGTTACTGTATCTCTTGGACCTTCTTATTGACGATGAAACACAGAAATTGCATCCGAATTTAATACAAAAGGCTCAATGGCGACTTAAGTACAAGAGGACTGATACTCTCACTTTCTATGATTTGAACCTCTCTAGTGAGTCCAGTTTTAGATTCCGATGCTTCACTTCAGGTTTACTGTATACCTTGCACCTTCGTAATGACGATGAAACACAGAAATTGCATCGGAATTAAATTCAAAATGCACAATGCCGACTTAAGTACAAGAGGACTGACACTGTAACTTTCCATGATTGGAACCTCTCCTGCGAGTCCAGTTTTAGATTCCGATGCTTCACTTCAGGTTTACTGTATCCCTTGGACCTTCCTATTGACGATGAAACACAGAAATTACATCCGAATTTAATACCAAAGCACAATGCCGACTTAAGTACAAGAGGACTGACACTCTAACTTTCTATGCTTTGAACCTCGCCTGTGTGTCCAGTTTTAGATTCCGATGCTTTACTTCAGGTTTACTGCATCCCTTTGACCTTCTTATTGACGATGAAACACAGAAATTGCATCCGAATTTAATACAAAAGGCACAATGCCGACTTAAGTATACGAGGACAGACACCCTCACTTTCCACGATTTAAACCTCTCCTGTGAGTCCAGTTTTAATGTCCGATGCTTTACTTCAGGTTTACTGTATACCTTTGACCTTCTTATTGACGATGAAACACAGAAAATGCATCCCAATGTAATACAAAAGGCGCAATGCCGACTTAAGTAAAAGAGGACTGCCACTCTCACTCTCTATGATTTGAACCTCTCCTGTGAGTCCAGTTTTAGATTCCGATGCTTCACATCAGGTTTACTGTATCCCTTGGACCTACTTAGTGACAATGAAACACAGAAATTGCACCCGAATTTAATACAAAAGGCACAATGCCGACTTAAGTAAAAGAGGAGTGCCACTCTCACTTTCAATGATTTGAACCCTTCCTGTGAGTCCAGTTTTAGATTCCGAAGCTTCACTTCAGTTTTGCTGTATACCTTGCACCTTCTAGTTGACGATGAATAACAGAAATTGCATCAGAAATTAATACAAAAGGCACAATGCCGACTTAAGTAGAAGAGGACTGACACTCTCACTTTCTACGATTTGAACCTCTCCTGTGAGTCCAGTTTTAGATCCCGATGCTACACTTCAGGTTTACCGTATCCCTTGGACCTTCTTAGTGACGATGAAACACAGAAATTGCATCCGAATTTAATACAAATGGCACAATGCCGACTTAAGTATACGAGGACAGACACTCTCACTTCCTACGATTTCAACCTCTCCTGTGAGTTCAGATTTTGAGTCCGATGCTTCACTTCAGGTTTACTGTATACCTTGCACCTTCTTATTGACGATGAAACACAGAAATTGCATCCGAATCTAATACAAAAGGCACAATGCTGACTTAAGTAAAAGAGGACTGACATTCTCACATTCTATGATTTGAACCTCTCCTGTGAGTCTAGTTTTCGATTCCGATGCTTCACTTCAGGTTACTGTATCTCTTGGACCTTCTTATTGACGATGAAACACAGAAATTGCATCCGAATTTAATACAAAAGGCTCAATGGCGACTTAAGTACAAGAGGACTGACACTCTCACTTTCTATGATTTGAACCTCTCTAGTGAGTCCAGTTTTAGATTCCGATGCTTCACTTCAGGTTTACTGTATACCTTGCACCTTCGTAATGACGATGAAACACAGAAATTGCATCGGAATTAAATTCAAAATGCACAATGCCGACTTAAGTACAAAAGGATTGACACTATAACTTTCTATGATTTGAACCTCTACTGTGAGTCCAGTATTAGATTCCGATGCTTTACTTCAGGTTTACTGTATCCCTTTGACCTTCTTATTGACGATGAAACACAGAAATTGCATCCGAATTTAATACAAAAGGCACAATGCCGACTTAAGTATACGTGGACAGACACTCTCACTTTCCACGATTTAAACCTCTCCTGTGAATCCAGTTTTAATGTCCGATGCTTCACTTCAGGTTTACTGTATACCTTTGACCTTCTTATTGACGATGAAACACAGAAAATGCATCCCAATTTAATACAAAAGGCTCAATGCCGACTTAAGTAAAAGAGGACTGCCACACTCACTTTCTATGATTTGAACCTCTCCTGTGAGTCCAGTTTTAGATTCCGATGCTTCACTTCAAGTTTGCTGTATACCTTGCACCTTCTTGTTGACAAAGAATAACAGAAATCGCATCAGAAATTAATACAAAAGGCACAATGCCGACTTAAGTAGAAGAGGACTGACACTCTCACTTTCTACGATATGAACCTCTTCTGTGAGTCCAGTTTTAGATTCCGATGCTTTACTTCAGGTTTACTGTTTCCCTTGGACCTTCTTACTGACGATGAAACACAGAAATTGCATCCGAATTTAATACAATAGGCATATTGCCGTCTTAAGTACAAGAGGACTGACACTCTTACTTTCTATGATTTGAACCTCTCCTGTGAGTCCAGTTTTAGATTCCGATCCTTCACTTCAGGTTTACTGTATCCCTTGGACCTTCTTATTGACGATGAAACACAGAAATTGCATCGAATTTGATACAAAAGGCACAATGCCGACTTAAGTACAAGAGGACTGTCACTCTCAATTTCTACGATTAGAACCTCTCCTGTGAGTCCAGTTTTAGATTCCGATGCTTCACTTCAGGTTTACTGTATACCTTGCACCTTCTAATTGACGATGAAACACAGTAATTGCATCCGAATTTAATACAAATGGCACAACGCCGACTAAAGTGCAAGAGGACTGACACTCTCACTTTCTACGATTTGAACCTCACCTGTAAGTCCAGTTGTAGATTCCGATGCTTCACTTCAGGTTTACTGTATCCCTTAGACCTTCTTATTGACGATGAAACACAGAAATTGCATCGAATTTAATACAAAAGGCACAATGCCGACTTAAGTACAAGAGGACTGACACTCTCACTTTCTACGATTTGAACCTCTCCTGTGAGTCCAGTTTTAGATTCCGATGCTTCACTTCAGGTTTACTGTATCCCTTGGACCTTCTTATTGACGATGAAACACAGAAATTACATCCGAATTTAATACAAAAGGCACAATGCCGACCTAAGTACAAAGGGACTGACACTCTCACTATCTACGATTTGAACCTCTCCTGCGAGTCCAGTTTTAGATTCCGATGCTACACTTCAGGTTTACTGTATACCTTGCACCTTCGTAATGACGATGAGACACAGAAATTACATCCGAATTTAATTCAAAAGGCACAATGATGACTTAAGTAAAAGAGGACTGACACTAACTTTCTATGATTTGAACCTCTCCTGTGAGTCCAGTATTAGATTCTGATGCTTTTCTTCAGGTTTACTGTGTCCCTTTGACCTTCTTATTGACGATGAAACACAGAAATTGCATCCGAATTTAATACAAAAGGCACAATGCCGACTTAAGTATACGAGGACAGACACTCTCACGTTCTACGATTTTAACCTCTCCTGTGAGTCCAGTTTTAGAGTCCGATGCTTCACTTCAGGTTTACTGTATACCTTGCACCTTCTTATTGACGATAAAACACAGAAATTGCATCCGAATGTAATTCAAAAGGCTCAATGCCGACCTAAGTAAAAGAGGACTGCCACTCTCACTTTCTATGATTTGAACCTCTCCCGTGAGTCCAGTTTTAGATTCCGATGCTTCACTTCAGGTTTACTGTATCCCTTGGACCTTCTTATTGACGATGAAACACAGAAATTACATCCGAATCTAATACCAAAGGCACAATGCCGACTTAAGTACAAGAGGACTGACACTCTAACTTTCTATGATTTGAACCCCTCCTGCGAGTTCAGTTTTAGATACCGATGCTACACTTCAGGTTCACTGTATATCTTGCACCTACTAATTGACGATGAAACACAGAAATTGCATCCGAATTTAATACAAAATTGCACAGCGCCGACTTAAGTGCAAGAGGACAGACACTCTCACTTTCTATGATATGAACCTCTCCTGTGAGTCCAGTTATAGATTCCGATGCTACACTTCAGGTTTACTGTATCCCTTGGACCTTCTTATTGACGATGAAACACAGAAATTGCATCGAATTTGGTACAAAAGGCACAATGCCGACTTAAGTACAAGAGGACTGTCACTCTCACTTTCTACGATTTGAACCTCTCCTGTGAGTCCAGTTTTAGATTCCGATGCTTCACTTCAGGTTTACTGTATACCTTGCACCTTCTAATTGACGATGAAACACAGTAATTGCATCCGAATTTAATACAAATGGCACAACGCCGACTAAAGTGCAAGAGGACTGACACTCTCACTTTCTACGATTTGAATCTCACCTGTAAGTCCAGTTGTAGATTCCGATGCTTCACTTCAGGTTTACTGTATCCCTTAGACCTTCTTATTGACGATGAAACACAGAAATTGCATTGAATTGAACACAAAAGGCACAATGCCGACTTAAGTACAAGAGGACTGACACTCTCACTTTCTACGATTTGAACCTCTCCTGTGAGTCCAGTTTTAGATTCCGATGCTTCACTTCAGGTTTACTGTATCCCTTGGACCTTCGTATTGACGATGAAACACAGAAATTACATCCGAATTTAATACAAAAGGCACAATGCCGACTTAAGTACAAGCGGACAGACACTCTCACTTTCTACGATTTGAACCTCTCCTGCGAGTCCAGTTTTAGATTCCGATGCTACACTTCAGGTTTACTGTATACCTTGCACCTTCGTAATGACGTTGAGACACGGAAATTACATCCGAATTTAATACAAAAGGCACAATGCCGACTTAAGTAAAAGAGGACTGACACTCTAACATTCTATGATTGGAACCTCTCCTGCGAGTCCAGTTTTAGATTCCGATGCTTCACTTCAGGTTTACTGTATACCTTGCACATTCGTAATGACGATGAAACACAGAAATTGCATCGGAATTCTATTCAAAACGCACAATTCCGACATAAGTACAAAAGGACTGACACTAACTTTCTATGATTTGAACCTCTCCTGTGAGTCCAGTATTAGATTCTGATGCTTTTATTCAGGTTTACTGTGTCCCTTTGACCTTCTTATTGACGAGAAACAAAGAAATTGCTTCCGAAATTAATACAAAAGGCACAATGCCGACTTAAGTATACGAGGACAGACACTCTCACGTTCTACGATTTTAACCTCTCCTGTGAGTCCAGTTTTAGAGTCCGATGCTTCACTTCAGGTTTACTGTATACCTTGCACCTTCTTATTGACGATGAAACACAGAAATTGCATCCGAATTTAATTTAAAAGGCTCAATGCCGACTTAAGTAAAAGAGGACTGCCACTCTCACTTTCTATGATTTGAACCTATCCTGTGAGTCCAGTTTTAGACTCCGATGCTTCACTTCAGGTTTGCTGTATACCTTGCACCTTCTAGTTGACGATGAATAACAGAAATTGCATCAGAAATTAATACAAAAGGCACAATGCCGACTTAAGTACAAGAGGACTGACACTCTCACTTTCTATGATTTGAACTTCTCCTGCGAGTCCAGTATTAGATTGCGATGCTTCACTTCAGTTTTACTGTATACCTTGCACCTTCTTATTGACGATGAAACACAGAAATTGCATCCGAATTTAATACAAAAGACAAAATGCCGACTTAAGTACAAGAGGACTGATACTCTCAATTTCTACGATTTGAACCTCTCCTGTGAGTCCAGTTTTAGATTCCATATCTTCACTTCAGGTTTACTGTACCCTTGGACCTACTTAGTGACAATGAAACACAGAAATTGCACCCGAATTTAATACAAAAGGCACAATGCCGACTTAAGTAAAAGAGGAGTGCCACTCTCACTTTCTAAGATTTGAACCCTTCCTGTGAGTCCAGTTTTAGATTCCGAAGCTTCACTTCAGGTTTACTGTATCCCTTGGACCTTCTTATTGACGATGAAACACAGAAATTACAACCGAATTTAATACAAAAGGCACAATGCCGACTTAAGTACAAGAGGACTGACACTCTAACTTTCTATGATTTGAACCTCTCCTGCGAGTCCAGGTTTAGATTCCGATGCTTCACTTCAGGTTTACTGTATCCCTTGGACCTTCTTATTGACGATGAAACACAGAAATTAGATCCGAATTTAATACCAAAGGCACAATGCCGACTGAAGTACAAGAGGACTGACACTCTAACTTTCTATGATTTGAACCCCTCCTGTGAGTCCAGTTTTAGATTCCGATGCTACACTTCAGGTTTACTGTATACCTTGCACATTCGTAATGACG
This sequence comes from Schistocerca piceifrons, assembly GCF_021461385.2. NCBI lineage: Eukaryota > Metazoa > Arthropoda > Insecta > Orthoptera > Acrididae > Schistocerca > Schistocerca piceifrons. The sequence goes on along the minus strand of NW_025727312.1, from coordinate 13,268 downwards.
ATGAAACACAGAAATTGCATCGGAATTCAATTCAAAACGCACAATTCCGACTTAAGTACAAAAGGACTGACACTAACTTTCTATGATTTGAACCTCTCCTGTGAGTCCAGTATTAGATTCTGATGCTTTTCTTCAGGTTTACTGTGTCCCTTTGACCTTCTTATTGACGATAAAACACAGAAATTGCATCCGAATTTAATACAAAAGGCACAATGCCGATTTAAGTATACGAGGACAGACGCTCTTACTTTCTACGAATTTAACCTCTCCTCAGAGTCCAGTTTTAGAGTCCGATGCTTCACTTCAGGTTTACTGTATACCTTGCACCTTCTTATTGACGATGAAACACAGAAATTGCATCGGAATTTAATTCAAAAGGCTCAATGCCGACTTAAGTAAAAGAGGACTGCCACTCTCACTTTCTATGATTTGAACCTATCCTGTGAGTCCAGTTTTGGATTCCGATGCTTCACTTCAGGTTTGCTGTATACCTTGCACCTTCTAGTTGACGATGAATAACAGAAATAGCATCAGAAAATAATACAAAAGGCACAATGCCGGCTTAAGTACAAGAGGACTGACACTCTCACTTTCTACGATTTGAACCTCTTCTGCGAGTCCAGTTATGGATTCCGATGCTGCACTTCAGGTTTACTGTATCCCTTGGACCTTCTTATTGACGATGAAACACAGAAATTGCATCCGAATTTAATACAAAAGGCACATTGCCGACTTAAGTACAAGAGGACTGACACTCTAACTTTCTATGCTTTGAACCTCGCCTGTGTGTCCAGTTTTAGATTCCGATGCTTTACTTCATGTTTACTGTATACCTTGGACCTTCTTATTGACGATGAAACACAGAGTTTGCATCCGAATTTAATACAAAAGACACAATGCCGACTTAAGTACAAGAGGACAGACACTCTCACTTTCTACGAATCGAACCTCTCTTTTGAGTGTAGTTTCAGATTCCGATGCTTCACTTCACGTTTACTGTATACCTTGCACCTTCTTATTGACGATGAAGCACAGAAATTGCATTCGAATTTAATATAAAAGGCACAATGCCGACTTAAGTACAAGAGAACTGACACTCTCACTTTGTATGAATTGAACCTCTCCTGTGAGTCCAGTTTTAGATTCCGATGCTTCAAGTCAGGTTAACTGTATACCTTGCACCTTCTAATTGACGATGAAACACAGAAATTGCATCCGAATTTAATACAAATGGCACAACGCCGACTTAAGTGCAAGAGGACTGACACTCTCACTTTCTATGATTTGAACCTCTCCTGTGAGTCCAGTTTTAGATTCCGATGCTTCACTTCAGGTTTACTGTATCCCTTGGACCTTCTTAGTGACGATGAAACACAGAAATTGCATCCGAATTTAACACAAATTCACTCTGCCGACTTAAGTACAAGAGGACTGACACTCTCACTTTCTACGATTTGAACCTCTCTTGTGAGTCCAGTTTTAGATCCCCATGCTACACTTCAGGTTTACTGAATCCCTTGGACCTTCTTAGTGACGATGAAACACAAAAATTGCATCCGAATTTAATACAAATGGCACAATGCCGACTTAAGTAGACGAGGACAGACACTCTCACTTTCTACGATTTCAACCTCTCCTGTGAGTCCAGATTTTGAGTCCGATGCTTCACTTCAGGTTTACTGTATACCTTGCACCTTCTTATTGACGATGAAACACAGAAATTGCATCCGAATCTAATACAAAAGGCACAATGCTGACTTAAGTAAAAGAGGACATACATTCTCACATTCTATGATTTGAACCTCTCCTGTGAGTCTAGTTTTCGATTCCGATGCTTCACTTCAGGTTTACTGTATCTCTTGGACCTTCTTATTGACGATGAAACACAGAAATTGCATCCGAATTTAATACAAAAAGCTCAATGGCGACTTAAGTACAAGAGGACTGACACTCTCACTTTCTATGATTTGAACCTCTCTAGTGAGTCCAGTTTTAGATTCCGATGCTTCACTTCAGGTTTACTGTATACCTTGCACCTTCGTAATGACGATGAAACACAGAAATTGCATCGGAATTAAATTCAAAATGCACAATGCCGACTTAAGTACAAAAGGACTGACACTATAACTTTCTATGATTTGAACCTCTCCTGTGAGTCCAGTATTAGATTCCGATGCTTTACTTCAGGTTTACTGTATCCCTTTGACCTTCTTATTGACGATGAAACACAGAAATTGCTTCCGAATTTAATACAATAAGCATATTGCCGACTTAAGTACAAGAGGACTGACACTCTAACTTTCTATGCATTGAACCTCTATTGTGTGTCCAGTTTTAGATTCCGATGCTTTACTTCATGTTTACTGTATACCTTGGACCTTCTTATTCACGATGAAACACAGAGTTTGCATCCGAATTAAATACAAAAGGCACAATGCCGACTTAAGTACAAGAGGAATGACACGCTCACTTTCTACGATTCGATCCTCTCCTTTGAGTCCAGTTTCAGTTTCCGATGCTTCACTTCAGGTTTACTGTACACCTTGCACCTTCTTATTGACGATGAAGCACAGAAATTGCATTCGAATTTAATACAAAAGGCACAATGCCGACTTAAGTACAAGTGGACTGACACTCTCACTTTCTATGATTTGAAACTCTCCTGTGAGTCCAGTTTTAGATTCCGATCCTTCACTTCAGGTTTACTGTATATCTTGCACCTACCAATTGACGATGAAACACAGAAATTGCATCCGAATTTAATACAAAATGGCACAACGCCGACTTAAGTGCAAGAGGACTGACACTCTCACTTTCTACGATTTGAACCTCACCTGTAAGTCCAGTTGTAGATTCCGATGCTTCACTTCAGGTTTACTGTATCCCTTAGACCTTCTTATTGACGCTGAAACACAGAAATTACATTGAATTTAATACAAAAACCACAATGCCGACTTAAGTACAAGAGGACTGACACTCTCACTTTCGACGATTCGAACCTCTCCTGCGAGTCCAGTTTTAGATTCCGATGCTTCACTTCAGGTTTACTGTATCCCTTGGACCTTCTTAATGACGATGAAACACAGAAATTACATCCGAATTTAGTACAAAGGCACAATGCCGACTTAAGTACAAGAGGACTGACACTCTCACTTTCTATGATTTGAACTTCTCCTGGAGTCCAGTTTTAGATTCCGATGCTTCACTTCAGGTTTACTGTAGACCTTGCACCTTCTTATTGACGATGAAACACAGAAATTGCATCCGATTTTAATACATAAGGCAAAATGCCGACTTAAGTACAAGAGGACTGACACTCTCACTTTCTACGATTTGAACCTCTCCTGTGAGTCCAGTTTTTGAGTCCGATGCTTCACTTCAGGTTTACTGTATACCTTGCACCTTCTTATTGACGATGAAACACTGAAAATGCATCCGATTTTAATACATAAGGCAAAATGCCGACTTAAGTACAAGAGGACTGCCACTCTCACTTTCTATGGTTTGAACCTTTCCTGTGAGTCCAGTTTTAGATTCCGATGCTACACTTCAGGTTTGCTGTATACCTTGCACTTTCTTGTTGACGATGAATATCACAAATTGCATCAGTAATTAATACCAAAGGCACAATGCCGACTTAAGTACAAGAGGACTGCCACTCTCACTTTCTATGATTTGAACCTCTCCTGCGAGTCCAGGTTTAGATTCCGATGCTTCACTTCAGGTTTACTGTATCCCTTGGACCTTCTTATTGACGATGAAACACAGAAATTAGATCCGAATTTAATACCAAAGACTCAATGCCGACTGAAGTACAAGAGGACTGACACTCTAACTTTCTATGATTTGAACCCCTCCTGTGAGTCCAGTTTTAGATTCCGATGCTACACTTCAGGTTTACTGTATACCTTGCACATTCGTAATGACGATGAAACACAGAAATTGCATCGGAATTCAATTCAAAACGCACAATTCCGACTTAAGTACAAAAGGACTGACACTAACTTTCTATGATTTGAACCTCTCCTGTGAGTCCAGTATTAGATTCTGATGCTTTTCTTCAGGTTTACTGTGTCCCTTTGACCTTCTTATTGACGATAAAACACAGAAATTGCATCCGAATTTAATACAAAAGGCACAATGCCGATTTAAGTATACGAGGACAGACACTCTTACTTTCTACGAATTTAACCTCTCCTCTGAGTCCAGTTTTAGCGTCCGATGCTTCACTTCAGGTTTACTGTATACCTTGCACCTTCTTATTGACGATGAAACACAGAAATTGCATCGGAATTTAATTCAAAAGGCTCAATGCCGACTTAAGTAAAAGAGGACTGCCACTCTCACTTTCTATGATTTGAACCTATCCTGTGAGTCCAGTTTTCGATTCCGATGCTTCACTTCAGGTTTGCTGTATACCTTGCACCTTCTAGTTGACGATGAATAACAGAAATAGCATCAGAAAATAATACAAAAGGCACAATGCCGCCTTAAGTACAAGAGGACTGACACTCTCACTTTCTACGATTTGAACCTCTTCTGTGAGTCCAGTTATGGATTCCGATGCTGCACTTCAGGTTTACTGTATCCCTTGGACCTTCTTATTGACGATGAAACACAGAAATTGCATCCGAATTTAATACAAAAGGCACATTGCCGACTTAAGTACAAGAGGACTGACACTCTAACTTTCTATGCTTTGAACCTCGCCTGTGTGTCCAGTTTTAGATTCCGATGCTTTACTTCATGTTTACTGTATACCTTGGACCTTCTTATTGACGATGAAACACAGAGTTTGCATCCGAATTTAATACAAAAGGCACAATGCCGATTTAAGTATACGAGGACAGACACTCTTACTTTCTACGAATTTAACCTCTCCTCTGAGTCCAGTTTTAGCGTCCGATGCTTCACTTCAGGTTTACTGTATCCCTTGGACCTTCTTATTGACGATGAAGCACTGAAATTGCATTCGAATTTAATACAAAAGGCACAATGCCGACTTAAGTACAAGAGAACTGACACACTCACTTTGTATGATTTGAACCTCTCCTGTGAGTCCAGTATTAGATTCCGATGCTTCAAGTCAGGTTAACTGTATACCTTGCACCTTCTAATTGACGATGAAACACAGAAATTGCATCCGAATTTAATACAAATGGCACAACGCCGACTTAAGTGCAAGAGGACTGACACTCTCACTTTCTATGATTTGAACCTCTCCTGTGAGTCCAGTTTTAGATTCCGATGCTTCACTTCAGGTTTACTGTATCCCTTGGACCTTCTTAGTGACGATGAAACACAGAAATTGCATCCGAATTTAATACAAATTCACTCTGCCGACTTAAGTACAAGAGGACTGACACTCTCACTTTCTACGATTTGAACCTCTCTTGTGAGTCCAGTTTTAGATCCCCATGCTACACTTCAGGTTTACTGAATCCCTTGGACCTTCTTAGTGACGATGAAACACAAAAATTGCATCCGAATTTAATACAAATGGCACAATGCCGACTTAAGTAGACGAGGACAGACACTCTCACTTTCTACGATTTCAACCTCTCCTGTGAGTCCAGATTTTGAGTCCGATGCTTCACTTCAGGTTTACTGTATACCTTGCACCTTCTTATTGACGATGAAACACAGAAATTGCATCCGAATCTAATACAAAAGGCACAATGCTGACTTAAGTAAAAGAGGACATACATTCTCACATTCTATGATTTGAACCTCTCCTGTGAGTCTAGTTTTCGATTCCGATGCTTCACTTCAGGTTTACTGTATCTCTTGGACCTTCTTATTGACGATGAAACACAGAAATTGCATCCGAATTTAATACAAAAAGCTCAATGGCGACTTAAGTACAAGAGGACTGACACTCTCACTTTCTATGATTTGAACCTCTCTAGTGAGTCCAGTTTTAGATTCCGATGCTTCACTTCAGGTTTACTGTATACCTTGCACCTTCGTAATGACGATGAAACACAGAAATTGCATCGGAATTAAATTCAAAATGCACAATGCCGACTTAAGTACAAAAGGACTGACACTATAACTTTCTATGATTTGAACCTCTCCTGTGAGTCCAGTATTAGATTCCGATGCTTTACTTCAGGTTTACTGTATCCCTTTGACCTTCTTATTGACGATGAAACACAGAAATTGCTTCCAAATTTAATACAATAAGCATATTGCCGACTTAAGTACAAGAGGACTGACACTCTCACTTTCTACGATTTGAACCTCTCCTGTGAGTCCAGTTTTTGAGTCCGATGCTTCACTTCAGGTTTACTGTATACCTTGCACCTTCTTATTGACGATGAAACACAGAAATTGCATCCGATTTTAATACATAAGGCAAAATGCCGACTTAAGTACAAGAGGACTGACACTCTCACTTTCTACGATTTGAACCTCTCCTGTGAGTCCAGTTTTTGAGTCCGATGCTTCACTTCAGGTTTACTGTATACCTTGCACCTTCTTATTGACGATGAAACACAGAAATTGCATCCGATTTTAATACATAAGGCAAAATGCCGACTTAAGTACAAGAGGACTGCCACTCTCACTTTCTATGGTTTGAACCTTTCCTGTGAGTCCAGTTTTAGATTCCGATGCTACACTTCAGGTTTGCTGTATACCTTGCACTTTCTTGTTGACGATGAATATCACAAATTGCATCAGTAATTAATACCAAAGGCACAATGCCGACTTAAGTACAAGAGGACTGACACTCTCACGTTCTACGATTTGAACCTCTTCTGTGAGTACTGTTTTGGATTCCGATGTTTCACTTCAGGTTTACTGTATCCCTTGGACCTTCTTATTGACGATGAAACACAGAAATTGCCTCTGAATTTAATACAAAAGGCACATTGCCGACTTAAGTACAAGAGGACTGACAGTCTACCTTTCTATGCTTTGAACCTCTCCTGTGAGTCCAGTTTTAGATTTCGATGCTTCACTTCATGTATACTGTATACCTTGGACCTTCTTATTGACGATGAAACACAGAGTTTGCATCCGAATTTAATACAAAAGGCACAATGCTGACCTAAGTACAAGAGGACTGACACTCTCACTTTCTACGATTTGAACCTCTCCTTTGTGTCCAGTTTCAGATTCCGATGCTTCCCTTCAGGTTTACTGTATACCTTGCACCTTCTTATCGACGATGAAGCACAGAAATTGCATTCGAATTTAATACAAAAGGCACAATGCCGACTTAAGTAAAGGAGGACTGACACTCTCAATTTCTAGGATTTGAACCTCCCCTGTGAGTCCAGTTTTAGAATCAGATGCTCCACTCTAGGTTTACTGTATACCTTGCAACTTCTAATTGACGATGAGACACAGAAATTGCATCCGAATTTAATACAAATGGCACAACGCCGACGTAAGTGCAAGAGGACTGACACTCTCACTTTCTATGATTTGAACCTCTCCTGTGAGCCCAGTTATAGATTTCGATGCTTCACTTCAGGTTAACTGTATCCCTTGGACCTTCTTATTGACGATGAAACACAGAAATTGCATCGAATTTAATACAAAAGGCACAATGCCGACTTAAGTACAAGAGGACGGACAGTCTCACTTTCTACGATTTGAACCTCTCCCGTGAGTGCAGTTTTAGATTCCGATGCTTCTCTTCAGGTTTACTGTATCCCTTGGACCTTCTTATTGACGATGAAACACAGAAATTACATCCGAATTTAATACAAAAGGCACAATGCCGACTTAAGTATACGAGGACAGACACTCTCACTTTCTACGATTTCAACCTCTCCTGTGATTCCAGTTTTAGATTCCGATGCTTCACTTCAGGTTTACTGTATCCCTTGGATCTTCTTATTGACGATGAAACACAGAAATTGCATCCGAATTTAATACAAAAGGCTCAATGGCGACTTAAGTACAAGAGGACTGACACTCTTACTTTCTATGATTTGAACCTCACTAGTGAGTCCAGTTTTAGATTCCGATGCTTCACTTCAGGTTTACTGTATACCTTGCACCTTCGTAATGACGATGAAACACAGAAATTGCATCGGAATTAAATTCAAAAGGCACAATGCCGACTTAAGTACATAAGGACTGACACTCTAACTTTCTATGATTTGAACCTCTCCTGTGAGTCCAGTATTAGATTCGGATGCTTTACTTCAGGTTTACTGTATCCCTTTGACCTTCTTATTGACGATGAAACACAGAACTTGCATCCTAATTTAATACAAAAGGCTCAATGCCGACTTAAGTAAAAGAGGACTGCCACTCTCACTTTCTATGATTTGAACCTATCCTGTGAGTCCAGTTATAGATTCCGATGCTTCACTTCAGGTTTACTGTATCCCTTGGACCTTCTTATTGACGATGAAACACAGTAATTGCATCGAATTTAATACAAAAGGCACAATGCCGACTTAAGTACAAGAGGACGGACAGTCTCACTTTCAACGATTTGAACCTCTCCCGTGAGTGCAGTTTTAGATACCGATGCTTCACTTCAGGTTTACTGTATCCCTTGGACCTTCTTAGTGACGATGAAACACAGAAATTGCATCCGAATTTAATACAAAATGCTCAATGGCGACTTAAGTACAAGAGGACTGACACTCTTACTTTCTATGATTTGAACCTCTCTAGTGAGTCCAGTTTTAGATTCCGATGCTTCACTTCAGGTTTACTGTATACCTTGCACCTTCGTAATGACGATGAAACACAGAAATTGCATCGGAATTAAATTCAAAAGGCACAATGCCGACTTAAGTACATAAGAACTGACAGTCTACCTTTCTATGCTTTGAACCTCTCCTGTGAGTCCAGTTTTAGATTTCGATGCTTCACTTCATGTATGCTGTATACCTTGGACCTTCTTATTGACGATGAAACACAGAGTTTGCATCCGAATTTAATACAAAATTCACAATGCTGACCTAAGTACAAGAGGACTGACACTCTCACTTTCTACGATTTGAACCTCTCCTTTGTGTCCAGTTTCAGATTCCGATGCTTCCCTTCAGGTTTACTGTATACCTTGCACCTTCTTATAGACGATGAAGCACAGAAATTGCATTCGAATTTAATACAAAAGGCACAATGCCGACTCAAGTACAAGAAGACTGACACTCTCAATTTCTAGGATTTGAACCTCCCCTGTGAGTCCAGTTTTAGAATCAGATGTTCCACTTTAGGTTTACTGTATACCTTGCAACTTCTAATTGAAGATGAGACACAGAAATTGCATCCGAATTTAATACAAATGGCACAACGCCGACGTAAGTGCAAGAGGACTGACACTCTCACTTTCTATGATTTGAACCTCTCCTGTGAGTCCAGTTATAGATTTCGATGCTTCACTTCAGGTTAACTGTATCCCTTGGACCTTCTTATTGACGATGAAACACAGATATTGCATCGAATTTAATACAAACGCACAATGCCGACTTAAGTACAAGAGGACGGACAGTCTCACTTTCTACGATTTGAACCTCTCCCGTGAGTGCAGTTTTAGATTCCGATGCTTCACTTCAGGTTTACTGTATCCCTTGGACCTTCTTATTGACGATGAAACACAGAAATTACATCCGAATTTAATACAAAAGGCACAATGCCGACTTAAGTACAAGAGGACTGACACTCTAACTTTCTATGATTTGAACCTCTCCTGCGAGTCCAGTTTTAGATTCCGATGCTACACTTCAGGTTTACTGTATCACTTGGACCTTCTTAGTGACGATGAAACACAGAAATTGCATCCGAATTTAATACAATAGGCACAATGCCGACTTAAGTACAAGAGGATTGACACTCTCACATTCTACGTTTTGAACCTGTCCTGTGAGTCCAGTTTTAGATTCCGATGCTTTACTTCAGGTTTACTATATCTCTTGGACCTTCTTATTGTCGATGAAACTCAAAAATTGGATCGGAACTAAATTCAAAAGGCACAATGCCGACTTAAGTATACGAGGACAGACACTCTCACTTTCTACGATTTCAACCTCTCCTGTGAGTCCAGTTTTAGATTCCGATGCTTCACTTCAGGTTTACTGTATCCCTTGGACCTTCTTATTGACGATGAAACACAGAAATTGCATCCGAATTTAATACAAAAGGCTCAATGGCGACTTAAGTACAAGAGGACTGACACTCTTACTTTCTATGATTTGAACCTCTCTAGTGAGTCCAGTTTTAGATTCCGATGCTTCACTTCAGGTTTACTGTATACCTTGCACCTTCGTAATGACGATGAAACACAGAAATTGCATCGGAATTAAATTTAAAAGGCACAATGCCGACTTAAGTACATAAGGACTGACACTCTAACTTTCTATGATTTGAACCTCTCCTGTGAGTCCAGTATTAGATTCGGATGCTTTACTTCAGGTTTACTGTATCCCTTTGACCTTCTTATTGACGATGAAACAGAGAACTTGCATCCAAATTTAATACAAAAGGCTCAATGCCGACTTAAGTAAAAGAGGACTGCCACTCTCACTTTCTATGATTTGAACCTATCCTGTGAGTCCAGTTATAGATTCCGATGCTTCACTTCAGGTTTACTGTATCCCTTGGACCTTCTTATTGACGATGAAACACAGTAATTGCATCGAATTTAATACAAAATGCACAATGCCGACTTAAGTACAAGAGGACGGACAGTCTCACTTTCAACGATTTGAACCTCTCCCGTGAGTGCAGTTTTAGATTCCGATGCTTCACTTCAGGTTTACTGTATCCCTTGGACCTTCTTATTGACGATGAAACACAGAAATTACATCCGAACTTAATACAAAAGGCACAATGCCGACTTAAGTACAAGAGGACTGACACTCTAACTTTCTATGATTTGAACCTCTCCTGCGAGTCCAGTTTTAGATTCCGATGCTACACTTCAGGTTTACTGTATCACTTGGACCTTCTTAGTGACGATGAAACACATAAATTGCATCCGAATGTAATGCAAAAGGCACAATGCCGACTTAAGTACAAGAGGACTGACACTCTCACATTCTACGATTTGAACCTCTCCTGTGAGTCCAGTTTTAGATTCCGATGATTCACATCAGGTTTACTATATCTCTTGGACCTTCTTATTGTCGATGAAACTGAAAAATTGCATCGGAACAAAATTCAAAAGGCACAATGCCGACTTAAGTATACGAGGACAGACACTCTCACTTTCAACGATTTCAACCTCTCCTGTGAGTCCAGTTTTAGTTTCCGATGCTTCACTTCAGGTTTACTGTATCCCTTGGACCTTCTTATTGACGATGAAACACAGAAATTGCATCCGAATTTAATACAAAAGGCTCAATGGCGACTTAAGTACAAGAGGACTGACACTCTTACTTTCTATGATTTGAACCTCTCTAGTGAGTCCAGTTTTAGATTCCGATGCTTCACTTCAGGTTTACTGTATACCTTGCACCTTTGTAATGACGATGAAACACAGAAATTGCATCGGAATTAAATTCCAAAGTCACAATGCCGACTTAAGTACATAAGGACTGACACTCTAACTTTCTATGATTTGAACTTCTCCTGTGAGTCCAGTATTAGATTCGGATGCTTTACTTGAGGTTTACTGTATCCCTTTGACCTTCTTATTGACGATGAAACACAGAAATTGCATCCAAATTTAATACAAAAGGCTCAATGACGACTTAAGTAAAAGAGGACTGCCACTCTCACGTTCTATGATTTGAACCTCTCCTGTGAGTCCACTTATAGATTCCGATGCTTCACTTCAGGTTTACTGTATCCCTTGGACCTTCTTATTGACGATGAAACACAGATATTGCATCGAATTTAATACAAAAGGCACACTGCCGACTTAAGTACAAGAGGACGGACAGTCTCACTTTCTACGATTTGAACCTCTCCCGTGAGTGCAGTTTTAGATTCCGATGCTTCACTTCAGGTTTACTGTATCCCTTGGACTTTCTTATTGACGATGAAACACAGAAATTACATCCGAATATAATACAAAAGGCACAATGCCGACTTAAGTACAAAAGGACTGACACTCTAACTTTCTATGATTTGAACCTCTCCTGCGAGTCCAGTTTTAGATTCCGATGCTACACTTCAGGTTTACTGTATCACATGGACCTTCTTAGTGACGATGAAACACAGATATTGCATCCGAATTTAATGCAAAAGGCACAATGCCGACTTAAGTACAAGAGGACTGACACTCTCACATTCTACGATTTCAACCTCTCCTGTGAGTCCAGTTTTAGATTCCGATGCTTCACTTCAGGTTTACTATATCTCTTGGACCTTCTTATTGTCGATGAAACTCAAAAATTGCATCGGAACTAAATTCAAAAGCCACAATGCCGACTTAAGTATACGAGGACAGACACTCTCACTTTCTACGATTTCAACCTCTCCTGTGAGTCCAGTTTTAGATTCCGATGCTTCACTTCAGGTTAACTCTATCCCTTGGACCACTTATTGACGATGAAACACAGAAATTGCATCCGAATTTAATACAAAAGGCTCAATGGCGACTTAGTACAAGAGGACTGACACTCTTACTTTCTATGATTTGAACCTCTCTAGTGAGTCCAGTTTTAGATTCCGATGCTTCACTTCAGGTTTACTGTATACCTTGCACATTTGTAATGACGATGAACACAGAAATTGCATCGGAATTAATTTCAAAAGGCACAATGCCGACTTAAGTACATAAGGACTGACACTCTAACTTTCTATGATTTGAACCTCTCCTGTGAGTCCAGTATTAGATTCGGATGCTTTACTTCAGGTTTACTGTACCCCTTTGACCTTCTTATTGACGATGAAACACAGAAATTGCATCCAAATTTAATACAAAAGGCTCAATGCCGACTTAAGTAAAAGAGGACTGCCACTCTCACTTTCTATGATTTGAACCTCTCCTGTGAGTCCAGTTTTAGATTCCGATGCTTCACTTCAGGTTTGCTGTATACCTTGCACCTTCTTGTTGACGATGAATAACAGAAATTGCATCAGAAATCAATACAAAAGGCACAATGCCGACTTAAGTACAAGAGGACTGACACCCTCACTTTCTACGATTTGAACCTCTTCTGTGAGTCCAGTTTTGGATTCCGATGCTTCACATCAGGTTTACTGTACCCCTTGGACCTTCTTATTGACGATGAAACACAGAAATTGCTTCCGAATTTAATACAAAAGGCACATTGCCGACTTAAGTACAAGAGGACTGACACTCTAACTTTCTATGCTTTGAACCTCTCCTGTGAGTCCAGTTTTAG
>NW_025727311.1:0-29907 GCF_021461385.2 Schistocerca piceifrons | reverse complement strand
AAATTCGGATGCAATTTCTGTGTTTCATCGTCTATAAGAAGGTGCAAATTATACAGCAAACCTGAAGTGAAGCATCGGTATCTAAAACTTTACTCACAGGAGAGGTTCAAATCATAGAAAGTGAGAGTGTCAGTCCTCTTGTCCTTAAGTTGCCATTGTGCCTTTTGTATTAAATTCGGATGCAAACTCTGTGTTTCTTCCTCAATAAGAAGGTCCAAGGGATACAGTAAACCAGAAGTGAAGGATCTGAATCTAAAAGTGGACTCACAGGAGAGGTTAACATCGTATAAAGTGAGAGTGTCAGTCCTCTTGTACTTAAGTCGGCATTGTGCCTTTTGTATTAAATTCCGATGCAATTTCTGTGATTCATCGTCATAAAGAAGGTGCAAGGTATACAGTAAACCTGAAGTGAAGCATCGGAATCTAAGACTGGACTCACAGGAGAGGTTCAAATCATAGAAAGTGAGAGTGTCAGTCCTCTTTTACTTAAGTCGGCATTGTGTCTTTTGTATTAACTTCGGATGCAATTTTTGTGTTTCATCGTCAATAAGAAGGTCCAAGGAATACAGTAAACCTGAAGTGAAGCATCGGAATCTAAAACTGGACTCACTGGAGAGGTTCAAATCGTAGAAAGTGAGAGTGTCAGTACTCTTGTACTTAAGTCGGCATTGTGCCTTTTGTATTAATTTCAGATGCAATTTCTGTTATTCATCGTCAATAAGAAGGTGCAAGGGATACAGTAAACCTGAAGTGAAGCATCGGAATCTAAAACTGGACTCACAGGAGACGTTCAAATCATAGAGAGTGAGAGTGTCAGTCCTCTTGTACTGTAGTCGCCATTGTGCCTTTTGTATTAAATTCCGATGCAATTTCTGTGCTTCATCGTCAATATGAAGGTGCAAGGTATACGGTAAACCTGAAGTGAAGCATCTGAATCTAAAATTGGACTCACAGGAGAGGTTCAAAGCATTGAAAGAGTGTCAGTACTCTTGTACTTAATTTTGCATTGTGCCTTTTGTATTAAATTCCGATGCAATTTCTGTGATTCATCGTCAATAAGAAGGTGCAAGGTATACAGTAAACCTGAAGTGAAGCATCGGAATCTAAAACTGGACTCACAGGAGAGGTTCAAATCATAGAAAGTGAGAGTGTCAGTCCTCTTGTACATAAGACGGCATTGTGCCATTTGTTTTAAATTCTGATGCAATTTCTGTGTTTAATCGTCAATAAGAAGGTGCAAGGTATACAGTAAACCTGAAGTGAAGCATCGGAATCTAAAACTGGACTCACAGGAGAGGTTCAAATCATAGGAAGTGAGAGTGTCAGTCCGCTTTTACTTGAGTCGGCATTGTGCCTTTTGTATTGAATTCGGATGCAATTTCTGTGTTTCATCCTCAATAAGAAGGTGCAAGGTATACAGTAAACCTGAAGTAAAGCATCGGAATCTAAAACTGGACTCACAGGAGAGGTTCCAATCATAGAAAGTTTGAGTGTCAGTCCTCTTGTACTTAAGACGGCATTGTGCCATTTGTGTTAAATTCGGATGCAATTTCTGTGTCTCATCGTCAATAAGTAGGTGCAAGGTATACAGTAAACCTGAAGTGAAGCATCGGAATCGAAGACTGAACTCACAGGAGAGGTTCAAATCATAGAAAGTGAGAGTGTCAGTCCTCTTGTACTTAAGTCGGCATTGTGCCTTTTGTAATTAATTTGGATGCAATTCCTGTGTTTCATCGTCAATAAAAAGGTTCAAGGTATACAGTAAACCTAAAGTGAAGCTTCGGAATCTAAAACTGGACTCAAAGGAGTGGTTCGAATCATGGGAAGTGAGAGTGTCAGTCCTCTTGTAATTAATTTGGCATTATGCCATTTGTATTAAATTCGGATGCAATTTCAGTGTTTCATCGTCAATAAGAAGGTCCAAGGGATACAGTAAACCTGAATTGAAGCATCGGAATCTAAAACTGGACTCTCAGGAGAGGTTCAAATAATAGAAAGTTATAATGTCAGTCCTCGTGTACTTAAGTCGGCATTGTGCCTTTTGAATTTAATTCTGATGCAATTTCTGTTTTTCATCGTCAATAAGAAGGTGCAAGGTATACAGTACACCTGAAGTGAAGCATCGGAATCTAAGACTGGACTCACAGGAGAGGTTCAAATCATAGAATGTGAGAGTGTCAGTCCTCTTTTACTTGAGTCGGCATTGTGCCTTTTGTATTGAATTCGGATGAGATTTCTGTGTTTCATCGTCAATAGGAAGGTGCAAGGTATACAGTAAACCTGAATTGAAGCATCGGAATCTAAAACTGGACTCACAGGAGAGGTTCAAATCATAGAAAGTGAGAGTGTCAGTCCTCTTGTACTTAAGACGGCATTGTGCCATATGTTTTAAATTCTGATGCAATTTCTGTGTTTAATCGTCAATAAGAAGGTGCAAGGTATACAGTAAACCTGAAGTGAAGCATCAAAATCTAAAACTGGACTCACAGGAGAGGTTCAAATCATAGGAAGTGAGAGTGTCAGTCCGCTTTTACTTGAGTCGGCATTGTGCCTTTTGTATTGAATTCGGATGCAATTTCTGTGTTTCATCCTCAATAAAAAGGTGCAAGGTATACAGTAAACCTGAAGTAAAGCATCGGAATCTAAAACTGGACTCACAGGAGAGGTTCAAATCATAGAAAGTTAGAGTGTCAGTCCTCTTGTACTTAAGACGGCATTGTGCCATTTGTGTTAAATTCGGATGCAATTTCTGTGTCTCATCGTCAATAAGTAGGTGCAAGGTATACAGTAAACCTGAAGTGAAGCATCGGAATCTAAGACTGAACTCACAGGAGAGGTTCAAATCATAGAAAGTGAGAGTGTCAGTCCTCTTGTACTTAAGTCGGCATTGTGCCATTTGCATTAAATTCGGATGCAAACTCTGTGTTTCATCGTCAATAAGAAGGTTTAAGGTCTACTGTAAACATGAAGTGAAGCATCGGAACTAAAACTGCACACACAGGAGAGGTTCAAAGCATAGAAAGTGAGAGTGTCAGTCCTCTTGTAATTAAGTTGGTATTATGCCATTTGTATTGAATTCGGATGCAATTTTTGTGTTTCATCGTCAATAAGAAGGTGCAAGGTATACAGTAAACCTGAAGTGAAGCATCGGAATCTAAAACTGGACTCACAGGAGAGGTTCAAATCATAGAAAGTGAGAGTGTCAGTCCTCTTGTACTTAAGTCGGCATTGTGCCTTTTGTATTAAATTCGGATGCAATTTCTGTGTTTCCTCGTCAATAAGACGGTCCAAGGGATACAGTAAACCAAAAGTGTAGCATCGGAATCTAAGACTGGACCCACAGGAGAGGTTCAAATCATAGAAAGTGAGAGTGTCAGTCCTCTTTTACTTCAGTCGACATTGTGTCTATTGTATTAAATTCGGATGCAATTTCTGTGTTTCATCGTCAAAAAGAAGGTCCAAGGGAAACAGTAAACCAGAAGTGAAGCATCGGAATCTACAACTGGACTTTCAGGAGAGGTTCAAATCGTAGAAAGTGAGAGTGTCTGTCCTCTTGTACTTAAGTCGGCATTGTGCCTTTTGTATTAATTCGAGATGCAATTTCTGTTATTCATCGTCAATAAGAAGGTCAAGGTATGCAGTAAACCTGAAGTGAAGCATCGGAATCTAAAACTGGACTCACAGGAGGGGTTCAAATCATAGAAAGTGAGAGTGTCAGTCCTCTTGTAATTAAGTTGGTATTATGCCATTTGAATTGAATTCGGATGCAATTTCTGTGTTTCATCGTCAATTAGAAGGTCCAAGGAATACAGTAAACCTGAAGTGAAGCATCGGAATCTAAAACTTTACTCACAGGAGAGGTTAAAATCATAGAAATTTAGAATATCAGTCCTCTTGTACTTAAGTCGGCATTGTGCCTTTTGTATTAAATTCGGATGCAATTTCTGTGTTTCATAGTCTATAAGAAGGTGCAAATTATACAGCAAACCTGAAGTGAAGCATCGGTATCTAAAACTTTACTCACAGGAGAGGTTCAAATCATAGAAAGTGAGAGTGTCAGTCCTCTTGTCCTTAAGTTGCCATTGTGCCTTTTGTATTAAATTCGGATGCAAACTCTGTGTTTCTTCCTCAATAAGAAGGTCCAAGGGATACAGTAAAGAGAAGTGAAGGATCTGAATCTAAAAGTGGACTCACAGGAGAGGTTAACATCGTAGAAAGTGAGAGTGTCAGTCCTCTTGTACTTATGTCGGCATTGTGCCTTTTGTATTAAATTCCGATGCAATTTCTGTGATTCATCGTCATAAAGAAGGTGCAAGGTATACAGTAAACCTGAAGTGAAGCATCGGAATCTAAGACTGGACTCACAGGAGAGGTTCAAATCATAGAAAGTGAGAGTGTCAGTCCTCTTTTACTTAAGTCGGCATTGTGTCTTTTGTATTAACTTCGGATGCAATTTTTGTGTTTCATCGTCAATAAGAAGGTCCAAGGAATACAGTAAACCTGAAGTGAAGCATCGGAATCTAAAACTGGACTCACTGGAGAGGTTCAAATCGTAGAAAGTGAGAGTGTCAGTACTCTTGTACTTAAGTCGGCATTGTGCCTTTTGTATTAATTTCAGATGCAATTTCTGTTATTCATCGTCAATAAGAAGGTGCAAGGGATACAGTAAACCTGAAGTGAAGCATCGGAATCTAAAACTGGACTCACAGGAGAGGTTCAAATCATAGAGAGTGAGCGTGTCAGTCCTCTTGTACTGTAGTCGCCATTGTGCCTTTTGTATTAAATTCCGATGCAATTTCTGTGCTTCATCGTCAATATGAAGGTGCAAGGTATACGGTAAACCTGAAGTGAAGCATCTGAATCTAAAATTGGACTCACAGGAGAGGTTCAAAGCATTGAAAGAGTGTCAGTACTCTTGTACTTAATTTTGCATTGTGCCTTTTGTATTAAATTACGATGCAATTTCTGTGATTCATCGTCAATAAGAAGGTGCAAGGTATACAGTAAAACTGAAGTGAAGCATCGGAATCTAAAACTGGACTCACAGGAGAGGTTCAAATCATAGAAAGTGAGAGTGTCAGTCCTCTTGTACATAAGACGGCATTGTGCCATTTGTTTTAAATTCTGATGCAATTTCTGTGTTTAATCGTCAATAAGAAGGTGCAAGGTATACAGTAAACCTGAAGTGAAGCATCGGAATCTAAAACTGGACTCACAGGAGAGGTTCAAATCATAGGAAGTGAGAGTGTCAGTCCGCTTTTACTTGAGTCGGCATTGTGCCTTTTGTATTGAATTCGGATGCAATTTCTGTGTTTCATCCTCAATAAGAAGGTGCAAGGTATACAGTAAACCTGAAGTAAAGCATCAGAATCTAAAACTGGACTCACAGGAGAGGTTCAAATCATAGAAAGTTAGAGTGTCAGTCCTCTTGTACTTAAGACGGCATTGTGCCATTTGTGTTAAATTCGGATGCAATTTCTGTGTCTCATCGTCAATAAGTAGGTGCAAGGTATACAGTAAACCTGAAGTGAAGCATCGGAATCTAAGACTGAACTCACAGGAGAGGTTCAAATCATAGAAAGTGAGAGTGTCAGTCCTCTTGTACTTAAGTCGGCATTGTGCCTTTTGCATTAAATTCGGATGCAAACTCTGTGTTTCATCGTCAATAAGAAGGTTTAAGGTCTACTGTAAACATGAAGTGAAGCATCGGAACTAAAACTGCACACACAGGAGAGGTTCAAAGCATAGAAAGTGAGAGTGTCAGTCCTCTTGTAATTAAGTTGGTATTATGCCATTTGTATTGAATTCGGATGCAATTTCTGTGTTTCATCGTCAATAAGAAGGTGCAAGGTATACAGTAAACCTGAAGTGAAGCATCGGAATCTAAAACTGGACTCACAGGAGAGGTTCAAATCATAGAAAGTGAGAGTGTCAGTCCTCTTGTACTTAAGTCGGCATTGTGCCTTTTTTATTAAATTCGGATGCAATTTCTGTGTTTCCTCGTCAATAAGACGGTCCAAGGGATACAGTAAACCAAAAGTGAAGCATCGGAATCTAAGACTGGACCCACAGGAGAGGTTCAAATCATAGAAAGTGAGAGTGTCAGTCCTCTTTTACTTCAGTCGACATTGTGTCTATTGTATTAAATTCGGATGCAATTTCTGTGTTTCATCGTCAAAAAGAAGGTCCAAGGGAAACAGTAAACCAGAAGTGAAGCATCGGAATCTACAACTGGACTTTCAGGAGAGGTTCAAATCGTAGAAAGTGAGAGTGTCTGTCCTCTTGTACTTAAGTCGGCATTGTGCCTTTTGTATTAATTCTAGATGCAATTTCTGTTATTCATCGTCAATAAGAAGGTCAAGGTATGCAGTAAACCTGAAGTGAAGCATCGGAATCTAAAACTGGACTCACAGGAGAGGTTCAAATCATAGAAAGTGAGAGTGTCAGTCCTCTTGTAATTAAGTTGGTATTATGCCATTTGTATTGAATTCGGATGCAATTTCTGTGTTTCATCGTCAATTAGAAGGTCCAAGGAATACAGTAAACCTGAAGTGAAGCATCGGAATCTAAAACTTTACTCACAGGAGAGGTTAAAATCATAGAAATTTAGAATATCAGTCCTCTTGTACTTAAGTCGGCATTGTGCATTTTGTATTAAATTCGGATGCAATTTCTGTGTTTCATCGTCTATAAGAAGGTGCAAATTATACAGCAAACCTGAAGTGAAGCATCGGTATCTAAAACTTTACTCACAGGAGAGGTTCAAATCATAGAAAGTGAGAGTGTCAGTCCTCTTGTCCTTAAGTTGCCATTGTGCCTTTTGTATTAAATTCGGATGCAAACTCTGTGTTTCTTCCTCAATAAGAAGGTCCAAGGGATACAGTAAACCAGAAGTGAAGGATCTGAATCTAAAAGTGGACTCACAGGAGAGGTTAACATCGTAGAAAGTGAGAGTGTCAGTCCTCTTGTACTTAAGTCGGCATTGTGCCTTTTGTATGAAATTCCGATGCAATTTCTGTGATTCATCGTCATAAAGAAGGTGCAAGGTATACAGTAAACCTGAAGTGAAGCATCGGAATCTAGGACTGGACTCACAGGAGAGGTTCAAATCATAGAAAGTGAGAGTGTCAGTCCTCTTTTACTTAAGTCGGCATTGTGTCTTTTGTATTAACTTCGGATGCAATTTTTGTGTTTCATCGTCCATAAGAAGGTCCAAGGAATACAGTAAACCTGAAGTGAAGCATCGGAATCTAAAACTGGACTCACTGGAGAGGTTCAAATCTTAGAAAGTGAGAGTGTCAGTACTCTTGTACTTAAGTCGGCATTGTGCCTTTTGTATTAATTTCAGATGCAATTTCTGTTATTCATCGTCAATAAGAAGGTGCAAGGGATACAGTAAACCTGAAGTGAAGCATCGGAATCTAAAACTGGACTCACAGGAGAGGTTCAAATCATAGAGAGTGAGAGTGTCAGTCCTCTTGTACTGTAGTCGCCATTGTGCCTTTTGTATTAAATTCCGATGCAATTTCTGTGCTTCATCGTCAATATGAAGGTGCAAGGTATACGGTAAACCTGAAGTGAAGCATCTGAATCTAAAATTGGACTCACTGGAGAGGTTCAAAGCATTGAAAGAGTGTCAGTAATCTTGTACTTAATTTTGCATTGTGCTTTTTGTATTAAATTCCGATGCAATTTCTGTGATTCATCGTCAATAAGAAGGTGCAAGGTATACAGTAAACCTAAAGTGAAGCATCGGAATCTAAAACTGGACTAACAGGAGAGGTTCAAATAATGGAAATTGAGAGTGTCAGTCCTCTTGTAATTAAGTTGGCATTATGCCATTTGTATTAAATTCGGATGCAATATCAGTGTTTCATCGTCAATAAGAAGGCCCAAGGGATACAGTAAACCTGTAGTGAAGCATCGGAATCTAAAACTGGACTCTCAGGAGAGGTTCAAATCATAGAAAGTTAGAATGTCAGTCCTCTTGTACTTAAGTTGGCATTGTGCCATTTGTATTAAATTCGGATGCAAACTCTGTGTTTCATCGTCAATAAGAAGGTCCAAGGTCTACAGTAAACATGAAGTGAAGCATCGGAACTAAAACTGGACTCACAGGAGAGGTTCAAAGCAAAGAAAGTTTGTGTGTCAGTCCTCTTGTACTTAAGTCGGCATTGTGCCTTTTGTATTAAATCCGGATACAATTTCTGTGTTTCATCGTCAATAAGAAGGTCCAAGGGATACAGTAAACCAGAAGTGAAGCATCAAAATCTAAAACTGGACTCACAGGAGAGGTTAAAATCGTAGAAAGTGAGACTGACAGTCCTCTTGCTCTTAAGTCGGCATTGTGCCTTTTGTATTAAATTCCGATGCAATTTCTGTGTTTCATCGTCAATAAGAAGGTGCAAGGTATACAGTAAACCTGAAGTGAAGCATCGGAATCTAAAACTGGACTCACAGGAGAGGTTCAAATCATAGAAAGTGAGAGGGTCAGTCCTCTTGCAATTAAGTAGGTATTATGACATTTGTATTGAATTCGGATGCAATTTCTGTGTTTCATCGTCAATTAGAAGGTCCAAGGGATACAGTAAACCTGAAGTGAAGCATCGGAATCTAAAACTTTACTCAAAGGAGAGGTTAAAATCATAGAAAGTTAGAATGTCAGTCCTCTTGTACTTAAGCCGGCATTGTGCCTTTTGTATTAAATTCAGATGCATTTTCTGTGTTTCATCGTCTATAAGAAGGTGCAAGGTATTCAGCAAACCTGCAGTGAGGCATCGGTAACTAAAACTTTACTCACAGGAGAGGTTCAAATCATAGAAAGTGAGAGTGTCAGTCCTCTTGTACTTAAGTCGGCATTGTGCCATTTGTATTACATTCGGATACAATATCTGTGTTTCATCGTCAATAAGAAGGTCGAAGGTATACAGTAAACCTGAATTGAAGCATCGGAATCTAAAACTGGACCTACATGAGAGTTTCAAATCATAGAAAGTTAGAGTGTCAGTCCTCTTGTACTGTAGTCGGCATTGTGCCATTTGTATTAAATTCAGATGGAATTTCTAAGTTTCATCGTCAATAAGAAGGTGCAAGGTATACAGTAAACCTGAAGTGAAGCATCGGAATCTAAAACTGGACTCACAGGAGATGTTCAAATCATAGAAATTGTGAGTGTCAGTCCTCTTGCTCTTGAGTCGCCATTGTGCCTTTTGTATTAAATTGGGATGCAATTTCTGTGTTTCATCGGCAATAAGAAGGTCCAAGGGATACAGTAAACCTGAAGTGAAGCATCGGAACCTAAAACTGGACTCACAGGAGATGTTCATATCATAGAAAGCTAGAGTGTCAGTCCTCTTGTCCTTAAGTCGGCATTGTGCCTTTTGTATTAAATTCGGATGCAAACTCTATGTTTCATCGTCAATAAGAAGGTCAAAGGTCTACAGTAAACATGAAGTGAAGCATCGGAACGAAAACTGGACTCACAGGAGAGGCTCAAAGCATAGAAAGTTAGAGTGTCAGTCCTCTTGTACTTAAGTCGGCATTGTGCCTTTTGTATTAATTTCGGATGCAATTTCTGTGTTTTTTCGTCAATAAGAAGGTCCAAGGGATACAGTAAACCAGAAGTGAAGCATCTGAATCTAAAACTGGACTCACAGGAGAGGTTAAAATCGTAGAAAGTGAGAGTGTCAGTACTCTTGTACTTAAGTCGGCATTGTGCCTTTTGTATTAAATTCCGATGCAATTTCTGTGATTCATCGTCAATAAGAAGGTGCAAGGTATACAGTAAACCTGAAGTGAAGCGTCGGAAACTGAAACTGGACTCACAGGAGAGGTTCAAATCATAGAAAGTGAGAGTGTCAGTCCTCTTGTACTTACGTCGGCATTGTGCCATTTGTATCAAATTCGGATGCAATTTCTGTGTTTCATCGTCAATAAGAAGGTCCAAGTGATACAATATACCTGAAGTGAAGCATCGGAATCAAAAACTGGACTCACAGGAGAGGTTCAAATCAAAGAAACTTTGAGTGTCACTCCTCTTGTTTTTAAGTCGGTATTGTGCCTTTTGAATTTAATTCCGATGCAATTTCTGTGTTTCATCCTCAATAAGAAGGTGCAAGGTATACAGTAAACCTGAAGTGAAGCATCAGAATCGAATACTGGACTCACAGGAGAGGTTCAAATCATAGAAAGTGAGAGTGTCAGTCCTCTTGTACTTAAGATGGCATTGTGCCATTTGTATTAAATTCGGATGCAATTTCTGTGTCTCATCGTCAATAAGTAGGTGCAAGGTATACAGTAAACCGGACGTGAAGCATCGGAATCGAAACTGGACACACAGGAGAGCTTCAAATCATAAAAAGTGAGAGTGTCAGTCCTCTTGTACTTAAGTCGGCATTGTGCCATTTGTATTAAATTCGGATGCAAACTCTGTGTTTCATCGTCAATAAGAAGGTCCAGGGTCTACAGTAAACATGAAGTGAAGCATCGGAACTAAAACTTGACACACAGGAGAGGTTCAAAGCATAGAAAGTTAGAGTTTCCGTCCTCTTGTACTTACGTCGGCATTGTGTCTATTGTATTAAATTCGGATGCAATTTCTGTGTTTCATCGTCAAAAAGAAGGTCCAAGGTATACAGTTAACCAGAAGTGAAGCATCGGAATCTACAACTGGACTCACAGGAGAGGTCCAAATCGTAGAAAATGAGAGTGTCTGTCCTCTTTTACTTAAGTCGGCATTCTGCCTTTTCTATTAATTCCAGATGCAATTTCTGTTATTCATCGTCAATAGGAAGGTGCAAGGTATACACTAAACCTGAAGTGAAGCATCGGAATCTAAAACTGGACTCACAGGAGAGGTTCAAATCGTAGAAAGTGAGAGTGTCAGTCCTCTTGTAATTAAGTAGGTATTATGCCATTTCTATTGAATTCGGATGCAATTTCTGTGTTTCATCGTCAATTAGAAGGTCCAAGGGATACAGTAAACTTGTAGTGAAGCATCGGAATAGAAAACTTTACTCAAAGGAGAGGTTAAAATCATAGAAAGTTAGAATGTCAGTCTTCTTGTACTTAAGCCGGCATTGTGCCTTTTGTATTAAATTCGGATGCAATTTCTGTGTTTCATCGTCTATAAGAAGGTGCAAGGTATACAGCAAACCTGCAGTGAAGCATCGGTATCTAAAACTTTACACACAGGAGAGGTTCAAATCATAGAAAGTGAGAGTGTCAGTCCTCTTGTACTTAAGTCGGCATTGTGCCATTTGTATTACATTCGGATGCAATGTCTGTGTTTCATCGTCAATAAGAAGGTCGAAGGGATACAGTAAACCTGAATTGAAGCATCGGAATCTAAAACTGGACCCACAGGAGAGTTTCAAATCGTAGAAAGTTAGAGTGTCAGTCCTCTCGTACTGTAGTCGGCATTGTGCCTTTTGTATTAAATTCGGATGCAATTTCTGTGTTTCATCGTCAATAAGAAGGTGCAACGTATACGGTAAACCTGAAGTGAAGCATCCGAATCTAAAACTGGACTCACAGGAGAGGTTCAAATCATAGAAAGTGTGAGTGTCAGTCCTCTTGTACTTGAGTCGCCATTGTGCCTTTTGTATTAAATTGGGATGCAATTTCTGTGTTTCATCGTCAATAAGAAGGTCCAAGGGATACAGTAAACCTGAAGTGAAGCATCGGAATCTAAAACTGGACTCACAGGAGATGTTCAAATCATAGAAAGTTTGAGTGTCAGTCCTCTTGTACCTAAGTCGGCATTGTGCCTTTTGTATTAAATTCAGATGCAAACTCTGTGTTTCATCGTCAATAAGAAGCTCCAAGGTATACAGTAAACATGAAGTGAAGCATCGGAATCTAAAATTGGACTCACAGGAGAGGTTCAAAGCATAGAAAGTTAGAGTGTCAGTCCTCTTGTACTTAAGTCGGCATTGTGCCTTTTGTATTAAATTCCGATGCAATTTCTGTGATTCATCGTCAATAAGAAGGTGCAAGGTATACGGTAAACCTGAAGTGAAGCATCTGAATCTAAAATTGGACTCACAGCAGAGGTTCTAAGCATAGAAAGAGTGTCAGTCCTCTTGTACTTAATTCGGCAATGTGCCTTTTGTATTAAATTCCGATGCGATTTCTGTGATTCATCGTCAATAAGAAGGTGCAAGGTATACAGTAAACATGAAGTGAAGCATCGGAATCTAAAACTGAACTCACAGGAGAGGTTCAAATCATAGAAAGTGAGAGCCTCTGTCCTCTTTTACTTAAGTCGGCATTGTGTCTTTTGTATTAAATTCGGATGCAATTTCTGTGTTTCATCGTCAATAAGAAGGTCCAAGGGATACAGTAAACCAGAAGTGAAGCATCGGAATCTAAAACTGGACTCACAGGAGAAGTTCGAATCGTAGAAAGTGAGAGTGTCAGTCCTCTTGTACTTAAGTCGGCATTGTGCCTTTTGAATTAATTTCAGATGCAATTTCTGTTATTCATCGTCAATAAGAAAGTGCAAGGTATACAGTAAACCTGAAGTGAAGCATCGGAATCTAGAACTGGACTCACAGGAGAGGTTCAAATCATATGAAGTGAGAGTGTTAGTCCTCTCTTACTTAAGTCGGAATTGTACCTTTTGTATTAAATTCGGATGCAATTTCTGTGTTTCATCGTCAATAAAAAGGTTCAAGGTATACAGTAAACCTAAAGTGAAGCATAGGAATCTAAAACTGGACTCACAGGAGAGGTTCAAATCATGGAAATTCTGAGTGTCAGTTTTCTTGTAATTAAGTTGGCATTATGCCATTTGTATTAAATTCGGATGCAATTTCAGTGTTTCATCGTCAATAAGATGGTCCAAGGGATACAGTAAACCAGAAGTGAAGCATCGGAATCTAAAACTGGACTCACAGGAGAGGTTAAAATCGTGGAAAGTGAGAGTGTCAGTCCTCTTGCGCTTAAGTCGGCATTGTGCCTTTTGTATCAAATTCGGATGCAATTTCTGTGTTTCATCGTCAATAAGAAGGTGCAAGGTATACAGAAAACCTGAAGTGAAGCATCGGATTCTAAGACTGGACTCACAGGAGAGGTTCAAATCATAGAAAGTGAGAGTGTCAGTCCTCTTTTACTTAAGTGTGCATTGTGTCTTTTGTATTAAATTCAGATGCAATTTCTGTGTTTCATCGTTAATAAGAAGGTACAAGGGATACAGTAAACCAGAAGTGAAGCATCGGAATCCAAAACTGGACTCACAGGATAGGTTAAAATCGTAGAAAGTGAGAGTGTCAGGCCTCTTGTACTTAAGTCGGCATTGTGCCTTTTGTATTAAATTCCGATGCAATTTCTGTGATTCGTCGTCAATAAGAAGGTGCAAGGTATACAGTACACGTGAAGAGAAGCATCGGAATCTAAGACTGGACTCACAGGAGAGGTTCGAATCATAGAAAGTGAGAGTGTCAGTCTGCTTTTACTTGAGTCGGCATTGTGCCTTTTGTATTGAATTCGGATGCAGTTTCTGTGTTTCATACTCAATAAGAAGGTGCAAGGTATACAGTAAACCTGAAGTGAAGCATCGGAATCTAAAACTGGACTCACAGCAGAGGTTCAAATCATTGAAAGTGAGAGTGTCAGTCCTCTTGTACTTAAGACGGCATTGTGCCATTTGTATTTAATTCGGATGCAATTTCTGTGTTTCATCGTCAATAAGAAGGTGCAAGGTATACATTAAACCTGAAGTGAAGCATCGGAATCGAAACTGGACACACAGGAGAGCTTCAAATCTTAGAAAGTGAGAGTGTCAGTCCTCTTGTACTTAAGTCGGCATTGTGCCATTTGTATTAAATTCGGATGCAAACTCTGTGTTTCATCGTCAATAAGAAGCTCCAATGTCCACAGTAAACATGAAGTGAAGCATCGGAACTAAAACTGGACACACGGGAGAGGTTCAAAGCATAGAAAGTTAGACTGTCAGTCCTCTTGTACTTAAGTCGGCTTTGTGCCTTTTGTATTAAATTCGGATGCAATTTCTGTGTTTCATCGACAATAAGAAGGTCCAAGGGATACAGTAAACCAGAAGTGAAGCATCGGAATATTAGACTGGACTCACAGGAGAGGTTCAAATCATGGAAATTGAGAGTGTGAGTCCTCTTGCAATTAAGTTGGCAATATGCCATTTGTATTAAATTCGGATGCAATTTCAGTGTTTCATCGTCAATAAGACGGGCCAAGGGATACAGTAAACCTGAAGTGAAGCATCGGGATCTAAAACTGGACTCTCTGGAGAGGTTCAAATCATAGAAAGTTAGAATGTCAGCCCTCTTGTACTTAAGTCGGCATTGTGCCTTTTGAATTTAATTCGGATGCAATTTCTGTGTTTCATCGTCAATAAGAAGGTGCAAGGTATACAGTAAACCTGAAGTGAAGCATAGGAATCTAAGACTGAACTCACAGGAGAGGTTCAAATCATAGAAAGTGAGAGTGTCAGTCCTCTTTTACTTGAGTCGGCATTGTGACTTTTGTATTGAATTCGGATGCAATTTCTGTTTTTCATCGTCAATACGAAGGTGCAAGGTATACAGTAAACATGAAGTGAAGCATCGGAATCTAAAACTGGACTCACAGGAGAGGTTCAAATCATAGAAAGTGAGAGTGTCAGTCCTCTTGTACTTAAGACGGCATTGTGCCATTTGTTTTAAATTCTGATGCAATTTCTGTGTTTCATCGTCAATAAGAAGGTGCAAGGTATACAGTAAACCTGAGGTGAAGCATCGGAAACTAAAACTGGACTCAAAGGAGAGGTTCAAATCATAGAAAGTGGGAGTGTCAGTCCTCTTGTACTTAAGTTGGCATTGTGCCATTTGTATTAAATTCGGATGCAAACTCTGTGTTTCATCGTCAATAAGATGGTCCAAGGGATACTGTAAACCTCAAGTGAAGCATCGGAATCTAAACCTGGACTCACAGGAGAGGTTCAAATCATAGAAAGTTAGAGTGTCAGTCCTCTTGTTCTTAAGGGGGCATTGTGCCCTTTGTTTTAAATTCGGATGCAAACTCTGTGTTTCATCGTCAATAAGAAGGTCCAAGGTCTACAGTAAACATGAAGTGAAGCATCGGAACTAATACTGGAATCACAGGAGAGGTTCAAAGCAAAGAAAGTTAGAGTGTCAGTCCTCTTGTACTTAAGTCGGCATTGTGCTTTTGTATTGAATTCGGATGCAATTTCTGTGTTTCATCGTCAATAAGTAGGTCCAAGGCATACAGTAAACCTGCAGTGAAGCATCGGTATCTAAAACTTTACTCACAGGAGAGGTTCAAACCATAGAAAGTGAGAGTGTCAGTCCTCTTGTACTTAAGTCGGCATTGTGCCATTTGTATTACATTAGGATGCAATATCTGTGTTTCATCGTCAATAAGAAGGTCGAAGGGATACAGTAAACCTGAAATGAAGCATCGGAATCTAAAACTGGACCCACAGGAGAGTTTCAAATCATAGAAAGTTAGAGTGTCAGTCCTCTTGTACTGTAGTCGGCATTGTGCCTTTTGTATTAAATTCGGATGCAATTTCTGTGTTTCATCGTCAATAAGAAGGTGCAAGGTATACAGTAAATCTGAAGTGAAGCATCAGAATCTAAAACTGGACTCACAGGAGAGGTTCAAATCATAGAATGTGTGAGTGTCAGTCCTCTTGTACTTGAGTCGCCATTGTGCCTTTTGTATTTAATTGGGATGCAATTTCTGTGTCTCATCGTCAATAAGAAAGTCCAAGGGATACAGTAAACCTGAAGTGAAGCATCGGAATCTAAAACTGGACTCACAGGAGATGTTCAAATCATAGAAAGTTAGAGTGTCAGTCCTCTTGTACTTAAGTCGGCATTGTGCCTTTTGTATTAAATTCCGATACAATTTCTGTGATTCATCGTCAATAAGAAGGTGCAAGGTATACAGTAAACCTGAAGTGAAGCATCGGAATCTAAGACTGGACTCACAGGAGAGGTTCAAATCATAGAAAGTGACAGTGTCAGTCCTCTTTTACTTAAGTCGGCATTGTGTTTTTTGTATTAAATTCGGATGCAATTTTTGTGTTTCATCGTCAATAAGAACATCCAAGGGATACAGTAAACCTGAAGTGAAGCATCGGAATCTAAGACTGGACTCACAGGAGAGGTTCTAAACGCAGAAAGTGAGAGTGTCAGTGCTCTTGTACTTAAGTCGGCATTGTGCCTTTTGTATTAATTTCAGATGCAATTTCTGTTAATGATCGTCAATAAGAAGGTGCAAGGTATACAGTAAACCTGAAGTGAAGCATCGGAAACTAAAACTGGACCCACAGGAGAGGTTCAAATCATAGAAAGTGAGAGTGTCAGTCCTCTTGTACTTACGTCGGCATTGTGCCATTTGTATTAATTTCGGATGCAATTTCTGAGTTTCATCGTCAATAAGAAGGTCCAAGGGATACAATATACCTGAAGTGAAGCATCGGAATCAAAAACTGGACTCACAGGAGAGGTTCAAATCAAAGAAACTTAGAGTGTCACTCCTCTTGTTTTTAAGTCGGTATTGTGCTTTTTGTATTAAATTCGGGTGCAATTTCTGTGTTTCATCGTCATTAAGAAGGTCCAAGGGATACAGTAAACCTGAAGTGAAGCATCGGATTCTAAAACTGGACTCACAGGAGAGGTTCAAATCATAGAAAGTAAGAGTGTCAGTCCTCTTGTACTTAAGTCGGCATTGTGCCTTTTGAATTTAATTCCGATGCAATGTCTGTGTTTCATCGTCAATAAGAAGGTGCAAGGTATACAGTAAACTTGAAGTGAAGCATCGGAATCTAAAACTGGACTCACAGGAGAGGTTCAAATCATAGAAAGTGAGAGTGTCAGTCCTCTCTTACTTAAGTCGCCATTGTGCCTTTTGTATTAAATTCGGATGCAATTTCTGTGTTTCATCGTCAAACAAATGGTTCAAGGTATACAGTAAACCTAAAGTGAAGCATCGGAATCTAAAACTGGACTCACAGGAGAGGTTCAAATCATGGAAATTCTGAGTGTCAGTTTTCTTGTAATTAAGTTGGCATTATGCCATTTGTATTATATTCGGATGCAATTTCAGTGTTTCATCGTCAATAAGAAGCTCCAAGGCATACAGTAAACATGAAGTGAAGCATCGGAATCTAAAATTGGACTCACAGGAGAGGTTCAAAACATAGAAAGATAGAGTGTCAGTCCTCTTGTACTTAAGTCGGCATTGTGCCTTTTGTATTAAATTCCGATGCAATTTCTGTGATTCATCGTCAATAAGAAGGTGCAAGGTATACGGTAAACCTGAAGTGAAGCATCTGAATCTAAAATTGGACTCACAGGAGAGGTTCAAAGCATAGACAGAGTGTCAGTCCTCTTGTACTTAATTCGGCATTGTGCCTTTTGTATTAAATTCCGATGCAATTTCTGTGATTCATCGTCAATAAGAAGGTGCAAGGTATACAGTAAACATGAAGTAAAGCATCGGAATCTAAAACTGGACTCACAGGAGAGGTTCAAATCATAGAAAGTGAGAGTCTCTGTCCGCTTTTACTTAAGTCGGCATTGTGTCTTTTGTATTAAATTCGGATGCAATTTCTGTGTTTCAACGTCAATAAGAAGGTGCAAGGTATACAGTAAACTTGAAGTGAAGCATCGGAATCTAAAACTGGACTCACAGGAGAGGTTCAAATCATAGAAAGTGAGAGTGTCAGTCCTCTCTTACTTAAGTCGGCATTGTGCCTTTTGTATTAAATTCGGATGCAATTTCTGTGTTTCATCGTTAATAAAATGGTTCAAGGTATACAGTAAACCTAAAGTGAAGCATCGGAATCTAAAACTGGACTCACAGGAGAGGTTCAAATCATGGAAATTCTGAGTGTCAGTTTTCTTGTAATTAAGTTATCATTATGCCATTTGTATTAAATTCGGATGCAATTTCAGTGTTTCATCGTCAATAAGATGGTACAAGGGATACAGTAAACCAGAAGTGAAGCATCGGAATCCAAAACTGGACTCACAGGATAGGTTAAAATCGTAGAAAGTGAGAGTGTCAGGCCTCTTGTACTTAAGTCGGCATTGTGCCTTTTGTATTAAATTCCGATGCAATTTCTGTGATTCATCGTCAATAAGAAGGTGCAAGGTATACAGTACACGTGAAGAGAAGCATCGGAATCTAAGACTGGACTCACAGGAGAGGTTCGAATCATAGAAAGTGAGAGTGTCAGTCTGCTTTTACTTGAGTCGGCATTGTGCCTTTTGTATTGAATTCGGATGCATTTTCTGTGTTTCATCCTCAATAAGAAGGTGCAAGGTATACAGTAAACCTGAAGTGAAGCATCGGAATCTAAAACTGGACTCACAGCAGAGGTTCAAATCATTGAAAGTGAGGGTGTCAGTCCTATTGTACTTAAGACGGCATTGTGCCATTTGTATTTAATTCGGATGCAATTTCTGTGTTTCATCGTCAATAAGAAGGTGCAAGGTATACATTAAACCTGAAGTGAAGCATCGGAATCGAAACTGGACACACAGGAGAGCTTCAAATCTTAGAAAGTGAGAGTGTCAGTCCTCTTGTACTTAAGTCGGCATTGTGCCATTTGTATTAAATTCGGATGCAAACTCTGTGTTTCATCGTCAATAAGAAGCTCCAATGTCTACAGTAAACATGAAGTGAAGCATCGGAAATAAAACTGGACACACGGGAGACGTTCAAAGCATAGAAAGTTAGACTGTCAGTCCTCTTGTACTTAAGTCGGCTTTGTGCCTTTTGTATTAAATTCGGATGCAATTTCTGTGTTTCATCGACAATAAGAAGGTCCAAGGGATACAGTAAACCAGAAGTGAAGCATCGGAATATAAGACTGGAATCACAGGAGAGGTTCAAATCATGGAAATTGAGAGTGTGAGTACTCTTGTAATTAAGTTGGCATTATGCCATTTGTATTAAATTCGGATGCAATTTCAGTGTTTCATCGTCAATAAGACGGGCCAAGGGATACAGTAAACCTGAAGTGAAGCATCGGGATCTAAAACTGGACTCTCAGGAGAGGTTCAAATCATAGAAAGTTAGAATGTCAGCCCTCTTGTACTTAAGTCGGCATTGTGCCTTTTGAATTTAATTCGGATGCAATTTCTGTGTTTCATCGTCAATAAGAAGGTGCAAGGTATACAGTAAACCTGAAGTGAAGCATCGGAATCTAAGACTGAACTCACAGGAGAGGTTCATATCATAGAAAGTGAGAGTGTCAGTCCTCTTTTACTTGAGTCGGCATTGTGACTTTTGTATTGAATTCGGATGCAATTTCTGTTTTTCATCGCCAATACGAAGGTGCAAGGTATACAGTAAACCTGAAGTGAAGCATCGGAATCTAATACTGGACTCACAGGAGAGGTTCAAATCATAGAAAGTGAGAGTGTCAGTCCTCTTGTACTTAAGACGGCATTGTGCCATTTGTTTTAAATTCTGATGCAATTTCTGTGTTTCATCGTCAATAAGAAGGTGCAAGGTATACGGTAAACCTGAAGTGAAGCATCCTAATCTAAAACTGGACTCAAAGGAGAGGTTCAAATCATAGAAAGTGGGAGTGTCAGTCCTCTTGTACTTATGTTGGCATTGTGCCATTTGTATTAAATTCGGATGCAAACTCTGTGTTTCATCGTCAATAAGATGGTCCAAGGGATACAGTAAACCTCAAGTGAAGCATCGGAATCTAAACCTGGACTCACAGGAGAGGTTCAAATCATAGAAAGTTAGAGTGTCAGTCCTCTTGTTCTTAAGGGGGCATTGTGCCCTTTGTTTTAAATTCGGATGCAAACTCTGTGTTTCATCGTCAATAAGAAGGTCCAAGGTCTACAGTAAACATGAAGTGAAGCATCGGAACTAAAACTGGAATCACAGGAGAGGTTCAAAGCAAAGAAAGTTAGAGTGTCAGTCCTCTTGTACTTAAGTCGGCATTGTGCTTTTGTATTGAATTCGGATGCAATTTCTGTGTTTCATCGTCAATAAGAAGGTCCAAGGGATACAGTAAACCTGCAGTGAAGCATCGGTATCTAAAACTTTACTCACAGGAGAGGTTCAAACCATAGAAAGTGAGAGTGTCAGTCCTCTTGTACTTAAGTCGGCATTGTGCCATTTGTATTACATTCGGATGCAATATCTGTGTTTCATCGTCAATAAGAAGGTCGAAGGGATACAGTAAACCTGAAATGAAGCATCGGAATCTAAAACTGGACCCACAGGAGAGTTTCAAATCATAGAAAGTTAGAGTGTCAGTCCTCTTGTACTGTAGTCGGCATTGTGCCTTTTGTATTAAATTCGGATGCAATTTCTGTGTTTCATCGTCAATAAGAAGGTGCAAGGTATACGGTAAATCTGAAGTGAAGCATCAGAATCTAAAACTGGACTCACAGGAGAGGTTCAAATCATAGAAAGTGTGAGTGTCAGTCCTCTTGTACTTAAGACGGCATTGTGCCATTTGTATTAAATTCGGATGCAATTTCTGTGTTTCATCGACAATAAGAAGGTCCAAGGGATACAGTAAACCAGAAGTGAAGCATCGGAATCTAAGTCTGGACTCACAGGAGAGGTTTAAATCATAGAAAGTGAGAGTGTCAGTCCTCTGTTACTTAAGTCGGCATTGTGAATATTGTATTAAATTCAGGGGCAATTTCTGTGTTTCATCGTCAAAAAGACGGTCCAAGGGATACAGTAAACCAGAAGTAAAGCATCGGAATCTAAAACTAGACTCACAGGAGATGTTCAATTCGTAGAAATTGAGAGTGTGAGTCCTCTTTTACTTCAGTCGGCATTGTGCCTTTTGTTTCGAATTCCGATGCAATTTCTGTGTTTCATCGTCAATAAGAAGGTGCAAGGTATACAGTAAACCTGAAGTGAAGCATCGGAATCTAAAACTGGACACACAGGAGAGGTTCAAATCATGGAAATTGAGAGTGTCAGTCCTCTTGTAATTAAGTTGGCATTATGCCATTTATAATAATTCGGATGCAATTTCAGTGTTTCATCGTCAATAAGACGGGCCAAGGGATACAGTAAACCTGAAGTGAAGCATCGGAATCTAAAACTGGACTCTCAGGAGAGGTTCAAATCATAGAAAGTTAGAATGTCAGCCGTCTTGTACTTAAGTCGGCATTGTGCCTTTTGAATTTAATTCGGATGCAATTTCTGTGTTTCATCGTCAATAAGAAGGTCCTAGGGATACAGTAAACCTGAAGTGAAGCATCGGAATCTAAGACTGAACTCACAGGAGAGGTTCAAATCATATAAAGTGAGAGTGTCAGTCCTCTTTTACTTGAGTCGGCATTGTGACTTTTGTATTGAATTCGGATGTACTTTCTGTGTTCCTTCGTCAATAAGAAGGTGCAAGGTATACAGTAAACCTGAAGTGAAGCATCGGAACCTAAAACTGGATTCACAGGAGAGGTTCAAATCATAGAAAGTGAGAGTGTCAGTCCTCTTGTACTTAAGACGGCATTGTGCCATTTGTTTTAAATTCTGATGCAATTTCTGTGTTTCATCGTCAATAAGAAGGTGCAAGGTATACAGTAAACCTGAAGTGAAGCATCGGAATCTAAAACTGGACTTAAAGGAGAGGTTCAAATGATAGAAAGTGAGAGTGTCAGTCTTCTTGTACTTAAGTTGGCATTGTGCCATTTGTATTAAATTCGGATGCAAACTCTGTGTTTCATCGTCAATAAGATGGTCCAAGGGATACAGTAAACCTGAAGTGAAGCATCGGAATCTAAACCTGGACTCACAGGAGAGGTTCAAATCATAGAAAGTTAGAGTGTCAGTCCTCTTGTTCTTAAGGGGGCATTGTGCCCTTTGTATTAAATTCGGATGCAAACTCTGTGTTTCATCGTCAATAAGAAGGTCCAAGGTCTGCAGTAAACATGAAGTGAAGAATCGGAACTAATACTGGAATCACAGGAGAGGTTCAAAGCAAAGAAAGTTAGAGTGTCAGTCCTCATGTACTTAAGTCGGCATTGTGCTTTTGTATTGAATTCGGATGCAATTTCTGTGTTTCATCGTCAATAAGAAGGTCCAAGGGATACAGTAAACCTGACGTGAAGCAGCGGTATCTAAAACTGGACTCACAGGAGAGGTTCAAATAATAGAAAGTGAGAGTGTCAGTCCTCTTTTACTTAAGTCGGCATTGTGTCTATTGTATTAAATTCGGATGCAATTTCTGAGTTTCATCGTCAATAAGAAGGTGCAAGGTATACAGTAAACCTGAAGTGATGCATCGGAATCTAAAACTGGACTCACAGGAGAGGTTCAAATCATAGAAAGTGAGAGCGTCAGTCCACTTTTACTTAAGTCGGCATTGTGAATTTCGTATTAAATTCGGGAGCAATTTCTGTGTTTCATCGTCAATAAGAAGGTCCAAGGGATACAGTAAAATTGAAGTGAAGCATCGGAATCTAAAACTGGACACACAGGAGAGGTTCAAATCATAGAAAGTTAGAATGTCAGTCCTCTTGTATTGAAGTCGGCATTGTGCCTTTTGTATTAAATTCGGATGCAATTTCTGTGTTTCATCGTCAATAAGAATGTGCAAGGTATACAGCAAACCTGAAGTGAAGCATCGGAATCTAAAACTGGACTCACAGGAGAGGTTCAAATCATAAAAAGTGTGAGTGTCAGTCCTCTTGTACTTAGGTCGGCTTTGTGCCATTTGTATTAAATTCGGATGCAATTTCTGTGTTTCATCGTCAATAAGAAGGTCCAAGGGATACAGTAAACTAGAAGTGAAGTATCGGAATCTAAAACTGGACTCACAGGAGAGGTTAAAATCGTAGAAAGTGAGAGTGTCAGTCCTCTTGTACTCAAGTCGGCGTTGTGCCTTTTGTATTAAATTCCGATGCAATTTCTGTGATTCATCGTCAATAAGAAGGTCCAAGGTCTACAGTAAACATGAAGTGAAGCACCGGAACTAAAACTGGAATCACAGGAGAGGTTCAAAGCATAGAAAGTTAGAGTGTCAGTCCTCTTAAACTTAAGTCGGCATTGTGCCTTTTGTATTAAATTCGGATGCAATTTCTGTGTTTCATCGTCAATAAGAAGGTCCAAGGGATACAGTAAACTAGAAGTGAAGCATCGGAATTTAAAACTGGACTCACAGGAGAGGTTAAAATCGTAGAAAGTGAGAGTGTCAGTCCTCTTGTACTTAAGTCGGCATTGTGCCTTTTGTATTAAATTCCGATGCAATTTCTGTGATTCATCGTCAATAAGAAGGTGCAAGGTATACAGTAAACCTGAAGTGAAGCATCGGAATCTATGACTGGACTCACACGAGAGGTTCAAATCATAGAAAGTGAGAGTGTCAGTCCTCTTTTACTTAAATGGGCATTGTGTCTTTTGTATTAAATTCAGATGCAATTTCTGTGTTTCATCGTTAATAAGAAGGTACAAGTGTACCAGTAAACCAGAAGCGAAGTAACGGAATCCAAAACTGGACTCACAGGATAGGTTAAAATCGTAGAAAGTGAGAGTGTCAGGCCTCTTGTACTTAAGTCGGCATTGTGCCTTTTGTATTAAATTCCGATGCAATTTCTGTGATTCATCGTCAATAAGAAGGTGCAAGGTATACAGTAAACGTGAAGTGAAGCATCGGAATCTAAGGGTGGACTCACAGCAGAGGTTCGAATCATTGAAAGTGAGAGTGTCAGTCTGCTTTTACTTGAGTCGGCATTGTGCCTTTTGTATTGAATTCGGATGCAATTTCTGTGACTCGTCCTCAATAAGAAGGTGCAAGGTATACAGTAAACCTGAAGTGAAGCATCGGAATCTAAAACTCGACTCACAGGAGAGGTTCAAATCATAGAAATTGAGAGTGTCAGTCCTCTTGTACTTAAGACGGCATTGTGCCATTTGTATTAAATTCGGATGCAATTTCTGTGTTTCATCGACAATAAGATGGTCCAAGGGATACAGTAAACCAGAAGTGAAGCATCGGAATCTAAGACTTGACTCACAGGAGAGGTTTAAATCATAGAAAGTGAGAGTGTCAGTCCTCTGTTACTTAAGTCGGCATTGTGAATATTGTATTAAATTCAGGGGCAATTTCTGTGTTTCATCGTCAAAAAGAAGGTCCAAGGGATACAGTAAACCAGAAGTAAAGCATCGGAATCTAAAACTAGACTCACAGGAGATGTTCAATTCGTAGAAATTGAGAGTGTAAGTCCTCTTTTACTTCAGTCGGCATTGTGCCTTTTGTTTCGAATTCCGATGCAATTTCTGTGTTTCATCGTCAATAAGAAGGTGCAAGGTATACAGTAAACCTGAAGTGAAGCATCGGAATCTAAAACTGGACACACAGGAGAGGTTCAAATCATGAAAATTGAGAGTGTCAGTCTTCTTGTAATTAAGTTGGCATTATGCCATTTATAATAATTCGGATGCAATTTCAGTGTTTCATCGTCAATAAGACGGGCCAAGGGATACAGTATACCTGAAGTGAAGCATCGGAATCTAAAACTGGACTCTCAGGAGAGGTTCAAATCATAGAAAGTTAGAATGTCAGCCGTCTTGTACTTAAGTCGGCATTGTGCATTTTGAATTTAATTCGGATGCAATTTCTGTGTTTCATCGTCAATAAGAAGGTCCTAGGGATACAGTAAACCTGAAGTGAAGCATCGGAATCTAAGACTGAACTCACAGGAGAGGTTCAAATCATAGAAAGTGAGAGTGTCAGTCCTCTTTTACTTGAGTCGGCATTGTGACTTTTGTATTGAATTCGGATGCACTTTCTGTGTTCCTTCGTCAATAAGAAGGTGCAAGGTATACAGTAAACCTGAAGTGAAGCATCGGAACCTAAAACTGGACTCACAGGAGAGGTTCAAATCATAGAAAGTGAGAGTGTCAGTCCTCTTGTACTTAAGACGGCATTGTGCCATTTGTTTTAAATTCTGATGCAATTTCTGTGTTTCATCGTCAATAAGAAGGTGCAAGGTATACAGTAAACCTGAAGTGAATCATCGGAATCTAAAACTGGACTCAAAGGAGAGGTTCAAATGATAGAAAGTGAGAGTGTCAGTGTTCTTGTACTTAAGTTGGTATTGTGCCATTTGTATTAAATTCGGATGCAAACTCTGTGTTTCATCGTCAATAAGATGGTCCAAGGGATACAGTAAACCTGAAGTGAAGCATCGGAATCTAAACCTGGACTCACAGGAGAGGTTCAAATCATAGAAAGTTAGAGTGTCAGTCCTCTTGTTCTTAAGGGGGCATTGTGCCCTTTGTATTAAATTCGGATGCAAACTCTGTGTTTCATCGTCAATAAGAAGGTCCAAGGTCTGCAGTAAACAAGAAGTGAAGCATCGGAACTAATACTGGAATCACAGGAGAGGTTCAAAGCAAAGAAAGTTAGAGTGTCAGTCCTCATGTACTTAAGTCGGCATTGTGCTTTTGTATTGAATTCGGATGCAATTTCTGTGTTTCATCGTCAATAAGAAGGTCCAAGGGATACAGTAAACCTGACGTGAAGCAGCGGTATCTAAAACTGGACTCACAGGAGAGGTTCAAATAATAGAAAGTGAGAGTGTCAGTCCTCTTTTACTTAAGTCGGCATTGTGTCTATTGTATTAAATTCGGATGCAATTTCTGAGTTTCATCGTCAATAAGAAGGTGCAAGGTATACAGTAAACCTGAAGTGATGCATCGGAATCTAAAACTGGACTCACAGGAGAGGTTCAAATCATAGAAAGTGAGAGCGTCAGTCCTCTTTTACTTAAGTCGGCATTGTGAATTTCGTATTAAATTCGGGAGCAATTTCTGTGTTTCATCGTCAATAAGAACGTCCAAGGGATACAGTAAAATTGAAGTGAAGCATCGGAATCTAAAACTGGACACACAGGAGAGGTTCAAATCATAGAAAGTTAGAATGTCAGTCCTCTTGTATTGAAGTCGGCATTGTGCCTTTTGTATTAAATTCGGATGCAATTTCTGTGTTTCATCGTCAATAAGAATGTGCAAGGTATACAGCAAACCTGAAGTGAAGCATCGGAATCTAAAACTGGACTCACAGGAGAGGTTCAAATCATAAAAAGTGTGAGTGTCAGTCCTCTTGTACTTAGGTCGGCTTTGTGCCATTTGTATTAAATTCGGATGCAATTTCTGTGTTTCATCGTCAATAAGAAGGTCCAAGGGATACAGTAAACTAGAAGTGAAGTATCGGAATCTAAAACTGGACTCACAGGAGAGGTTAAAATCGTAGAAAGTGAGAGTGTCAGTCCTCTTGTACTTAAGTCGGCATTGTGCCTTTTGTATTAAATTCCGATGCAATTTCTGTGATTCATCGTCAATAAGAAGGTGCAAGGTATACAGTAAACCTGAAGTGAAGCATCGGAATCTATGACTGGACTCACACGAGAGGTTCAAATCATAGGAAGTGAGAGTGTCAGTCCTCTTTTACTTAAATGGGCATTGTGTCTTTTGTATTAAATTCAGATGCAATTTCTGTGTTTCATCGTTAATAAGAAGGTACAAGGGTACCAGTAAACCAGAAGTGAAGTATCGGAATCCAAAACTGG
Source organism: Schistocerca piceifrons (assembly GCF_021461385.2). Lineage (NCBI taxonomy): Eukaryota > Metazoa > Arthropoda > Insecta > Orthoptera > Acrididae > Schistocerca > Schistocerca piceifrons. The sequence continues at coordinate 3,355 of NW_025727311.1, read as the reverse complement.
ACTCACAGGATAGGTTAAAATCGTAGAAAGTGAGAGTGTCAGGCCTCTTGTACTTAAGTCGGCTTTGTGCCTTTTGTATTAAATTCCGATGCAATTTCTGTGATTCATCGTCAATAAGAAGGTGCAAGGTATACAGTAAACGTGAAGTGAAGCATCGGAATCTAAGGCTGGACTCACAGGAGAGGTTCGAATCATTGAAAGTGAAAGTGTCAGTCTGCTTTTACTTGAGTCGGCATTGTGCCTTTTGTATTGAATTCGGATGCAATTTCTGTGATTCATCCTCAATAAGAAGGTGCAAGGTATACAGTAAACCTGAAGTGAAGCATCGGAATCTAAAACTCGACTCACAGGAGAGGTTCAAATCATAGAAAGTGAGAGTGTCAGTCCTCTTGTACTTAAGACGGCATTGTGCCATTTGTATTAAATTCGGATGCAATTTCTGTGTTTCATCGACAATAAGAAGGTCCAAGTGATACAGTAAACCAGAAGTGAAGCATCGGAATCTAAGACTGGACTCACAAGAGAGGTTTAAATCATAGAAAGTGAGACTGTCAGTCCTCTGTTACTTAAGTCGGCATTGTGAATATTGTATTAAATTCAGGGGCAATTTCTGTGTTTCATCGTCAAAAAGAAGGTCCAAGGGATACAGTAAACCAGAAGTAAAGCATCGGAATCTAAAACTAGACTCACAGGAGATGTTCAATTCGTAGAAATTGAGAGTGTGAGTCCTCTTTTACTTCAGTCGGCATTGTGCCTTTTGTTTCGAATTCCGATGCAATTTCTGTGTTTCATCGTCAATAAGAAGGTGCAAGGTATACAGTAAACCTGAAGTGAAGCATCGGAATCTAAAACTGGACACACTGGAGAGGTTCAAATCATGGAAATTGAGAGTGTCAGTCCTCTTGTAATTAAGTTGGCATTATGCCATTTATAATAATTCGGATGCAATTTCAGTGTTTCATCGTCAATAAGACGGGCCAAGGGATACAGTAAACCTGAAGTGAAGCATCGGAATCTAAAACTGGACTCTCAGGAGAGGGTCAAATCATAGAAAGTTAGAATGTCAGCCGTCTTGTACTTAAGTCGGCATTGTGCCTTTTGAATTTAATTCGGATGCAATTTCTGTGTTTCATCGTCAATAAGAAGGTCCTAGGGGTACAGGAAACCTGAAGTGAAGCATCGGAATCTAAGACTGAACTCACAGGAGAGGTTCAAATCATAGAAAGTGAGAGTGTCAGTCCTCTTTTACTTGAGTCGGCATTGTGACTTATGTATTGAATTCGGATGCACTTTCTGTGTTCCTTCGTCAATAAGAAGGTGCAAGGTATACAGTAAACCTGAAGTGAAGCATCGGAACCTAAAACTGGACTCACAGGAGAGGTTCAAATCATAGAAAGTGAGAGTGTCAGTCCTCTTGTACTTAAGACGGCAATGTGCCATTTGTTTTAAATTCTGATGCAATTTCTGTGTTTCATCGTCAATAAGAAGGTGCAAGGTATACTGTAAACCTGAAGTGAAGCATCGGACTCTAAAACTGGACTCAAAGGAGAGGTTCAAATGATAGAAAGTGAGAGTGTCAGTCTTCTTGTACTTAAGTTGGCATTGTGCCAATTGTATTAAATTCGGATGCAAACTCTGTGTTTCATCGTCAATAAGATGGTCCAAGGGATACAGTAAACCTGAAGTGAAGCATCGGAATCTAAACCTGGACTCACAGGAGAGGTTCAAATCATAGAAAGTGAGAGTGTCAGTCCTCTTTTACTTGAGTCGGCATTGTGACTTTTGTATTGAATTCGGATGCACTTTCTGTGTTCCTTCGTCAATAAGAAGGTGCAAGGTATACAGTAAACCTGAAGTGAAGCATCGGAACCTAAAACTGGACTCACAGGAGAGGTTCAAATCATAGAAAGTGAGAGTGTCAGTCCTCTTGTACTTAAGACGGCATTGTGCCATTTGTTTTAAATTCTGATGCAATTTCTGTGTTTCATCGTCAATAAGAAGGTGCAAGGTATACAGTAAACCTGAAGTGAAGCATCGGACTCTAAAACTGGACTCAAAGGAGAGGTTCAAATGATAGAAAGTGAGAGTGTCAGTCTTCTTGTACTTAAGTTGGCATTGTGCCATTTGTATTAAATTCGGATGCAAACTCTGTGTTTCATCGTCAATAAGATGGTCTAAGGGATACAGTAAACCTGAAGTGAAGCATCGGAATCTAAACCTGGACTCACAGGAGAGGTTCAAATCATAGAAAGTTAGAGTGTCAGTCCTCTTGTTCTTAAGGGGGCATTGTGCCCTTTGTATTACATTCGGATGCAAACTCTGTGTTTCATCGTCAATAAGAAGGTCCAAGGTCTGCAGTAAACATGAAGTGAAGCATCGGAACTAATACTGGAATCACAGGAGAGGTTCAAAGCAAAGAAAGTTAGAGTGTCAGTCCTCATGTACTTAAGTCGGCATTGTGCTTTTGTATTGAATTCGGATGCAATTTCTGTGTTTCATCGTCAATAAGAAGGTCCAAGGGATACAGTAAACCTGACGTGAAGCAGCGGTATCTAAAACTGGACTCACAGGAGAGGTTCAAATAATAGAAAGTGAGAGTGTCAGTCCTCTTTTACTTAAGTCGGCATTGTGTCTATTGTATTAAATTCGGATGCAATTTCTGAGTTTCATCGTCAATAAGAAGGTGCAAGGTATACAGTAAACCTGAAGTGATGCATCGGAATCTAAAACTGGACTCACAGGAGAGGTTCAAATCATAGAAAGTGAGAGCGTCAGTCCTCTTTTACTTAAGTCGGCATTGTGCCTTTTGTATTAAATTCGGATGCAATTTCTGTGTTTCATCGTCAATAAGAATGTGCAAGGTATACAGCAAACCTGAAGTGAAGCATCGGAATCTAAAACTGGACTCACAGGAGAGGTTCAAATCATAAAAAGTGTGAGTGTCAGTCCTCTTGTACTTAGGTCGGCTTTGTGCCATTTGTATTAAATTCGGATGCAATTTCTGTGTTTCATCGTCAATAAGAAGGTCCAAGGGATACAGTAAACTTGAAGCGAAGTATCGGAATCTAAAACTGGACTCACAGGAGAGGTTAAAACCGTAGAAAGTGAGAGTGTCAGTCCTCTTGTATTTAAGTCGGCATTGTGCCTTTTGTATTTAATTCAGTTGCAATTTCTGTGATTCATCGTCAATAAGAAGGTCCAAGGTCTACAGTAAACATGAAGTGAAGCACCGGAACTAAAACTGGAATCACAGGAGAGTTTCAAAGCAAAGAAAGTTAGAGTGTCAGTCCTCTTAAACTTAAGTCGGCATTGTGCCTTTTGTATTATATTCGGATGCAATTTCTGTGTTTCATCG